>NW_021634711.1:0-34348 GCF_004799145.2 Neltuma alba
TTTTTACTGAGTGAATTTTCCTGCCATGTTGATATGGTGATTTGAGTGCCCTAGCTGGATAAAAAGTGGCGCAGTAGTTTGGCGATTATAATACTATTTATGAAATTTGGTGCTATAAGGCTGTTTAATAACTAAATACCACTTTTTTTTGGCGATTATAATGCTATTTATGAAATTTGGAAGGCTGTTTAAATAACTAAATACCACTTTTTCTGTCTCATGAGATCAATTTTTATTCCCTTAAATAGAAAACTCAAGCTTTTGCCATTAAAGAAAAGGAATAAAGTTGTTCAAGTTGAATACTTTTAAGTACAACTATTGTTCACCATCTTTCATGAGTCTTTATTTTTATTCGCTGCACGGTTTTAATACCAAACTAGGATTAGCTCAATAACTCAACAAGCAGCTTAGTGACTATTCAGCTCATCAATAAAGTTACTTTTAAATTGCCTTTTTTCTAACTTTATTGTTATTTGTTGCATATTTCTCCTAAAACGTGGAAGTGTTCATGTTTCTTTTCCACGGGTCTGTGTGAGATTTTTTTTTTTTTTGGAATGAAAAATGAAGAAGTTAAATTGAAAACTCAAAAAAGCAGCTTACTCTATATGAATTGATGGGCTCGTTCCAAAATAGTAAATGGGAACTTTTAAATTAAAAAAAAAATCAATGAGTTACTAGTATATAGGGCTCGTTAATTATTATCAAGATGCACATTCTACTTGGTATTATTTTGATAATTAAAAACCTTAAATTAATATCCTGTTCTAATTCCCGGCCTCAAATGCTAATGGGTCAAAATCAAGAGTGTGAGGAAGTCTTCCTTTGTGTGGTCCTCCATGGTTGTTTCTGCTCTGTCTTCTTGTGAGAAAGCATACTTCATCATGAAGGAGCAGGGAAAAAGGCACATCTCACTCAAATTAAATAAGAAAACCCCATTGAATTAAAAAAATACAGTATAGTTTTTACCCCCCAAGTCTGCATTATATCTCAGTAAACTTGAATAGGCATCACAAAAATATGTGCAGATGTTTTAAAAATCTGGAGCCACAAAACTCTTCAACCAGATGGGCAAGGGAGACCAGAGAGCAAAGCACCGGAAATATCTATAGGTAGTGGAGGACGCTGAGTGAAGAGGAAAATCATTAGAAGTGATTCCCTTTCCTTTATGTTTCTTTCCATTTTCTGTTCTGTTTCTTGTGTTTTGATTCTCCGAGTTATAGAAAGATGAGAAGAAAATAAAGACTGGTAGAGCGAAAATTATCAGAACATAACAATGGCAATAAGCGTCGCCTCTGGAGCAAGATGGCCACCATATAGGGTGGTATATTGAGGATGCTTCTCAGAAGATTCACCATTTGTTCACGGCCTTCTTCTGCACAGCCTAGACAACCATGAAATTGAAGCTTATCAATCATCATGTCATGTGTCTAGGACCGATAATGGAACCAAATATGTGTTCAAATTATAGGTTTTCAAAACAATATTAACCTTTGGCCAAAAAGAAAAAAGAAAAAATATTAACCATTATAAAGAAGATAAAGAAGGAAAAAGTTGTTTTATGCAGTAAACTGATTTCAGAAACTTCTAAAAACAGTGGTCACATTTGTACCATAGGTTATACTTTAAAAGACAAAGTGCTTCAACAGAAAACACTAGAAAATCATGAACTCTATGGCCACCAGGGAACATTTGGAGTCTCAAAGTAAATATGAAAAGAATCAAAATTCCAGCTCCATATAACATTTTGAAAATCTGATTGAGTTCTCTTTGTCATGGTTTGAATTAACTCCTTTTGCGGCCCAGTTACTTTCCTGATGTATGTAAGGGAAAGACATGACAGATTCACATACATTTGAAGCTGATAAAATAAAAAGAAATCGCTTAAGAACTTTAATATAATTAAACCACCACTTCACGGAAAGAATGATGGTTTAAATGTTTCAATATGGAACGAGAGTCACAAGCACCGCCAATTTCCTTGTACCCGTCTTATATATAAATGGTGCGCAACAGAAAATCCAAAACGCATCCTTCAAGAGGACCAGTACTTGGGGGGGATAAAAGCCAGGAAAAGATCTCTCGAAGAAGGGATTCTGTAACCTGAGGTTGAAGGTTCTCAGCATATCTGCATCACTTCAAAATCTGACTAAAAATTGCAACACAAAAATACAAATACAGCCCACTCCATTTTTTGGAGCTTCATGAAAGGGAAAAAAACATATGGTAACCACTTGACAAAGTAAGAGCAATATATTTGATTGATACTATATGAAACAATTTTATTTTATTTTATTTTTTAAAATTAAATGAAGATCTTCATTCTAACACCGTTGAATCATAATCTCAGTTGTTTGGGCCTGCAAAAAAAAAGGATCCAAACCCTGTTACCATTGGATTGAGCCTCAGTTGAGGATCCAAACCCAAGGATCAGCTTTCTCCGGGCTATTTATTTTTTTTTCCCTGGTCATTTCCTCGTAATATTGCCCTAAGCAACATGGTCCACCTAGACTAGTCTTTTTTTTTGGGCTTGGCCCTCATTTGTACAAAAATAACTACATCGTCCACTAGTTCTTCGTTTCCACATCAGATGAAAATGGGATAGCCCGTCACTGTTCAGACAGATGTATTTAAAAAGGAAAAAAGGAACTTCAAAAGCCTTGAACGGAACGGAAGAGCTAAGCTGCGGAATATTTTTTATGATCATGAATTCAGGGAAACTTCTACTCACCTTCTGAGACGGTGTGTTCCCCTCAAATTCTTTGGAGTCTGTTTGGTACGAGGAAAACAGGAGAGAAGAAAAGGAAGGGAGGAGAAAATCTTAATAAATTTAATTTAAAAAATTGAAGAAGTTGGGTTCAAAACCTTAAGTTAATTTTGCTTGCTCTTTTATCTTATATATTCTTTTTCAAAATTTTATAACCTGTTTTTTTAACTTTTTAAAATTAAGTTCGTTAAAATTTTCTCTTTCCCTCTCTTTCTTTCCAATTTCCTCAGTACCAATCATAGGGTTAGTTGAGATCAGCCACAATTATATACTAAATTATAGTGAAAGGATTCAACAAAGATAAAGAGGAGGTATCGAAAAGAAATGAAATTAGTTAAGCTGGATACCTAATTAATGAAATTAACTTATCATTTTTAGATTTCCCTTTATTTATGAACAATGACCCAATGATAAAACAAGCTTTCAAGTTAAAAAAACGATTAAAACTTTGAAGGAAAAAAAAAAACACGCTCCGGTGTCCTTAAGCCATGTTTATTTTGAAAGCAAGTTTATGTTGCTTCTAATGAAGCAGTGTGAATCCTGAGTTTGGAGAAACCAAGTTGTCTGCAAATTAATTTGCAATTCAGGATTCATACACATCTCTGCTTCTACATTTTTCACTCCCCCCCCCCCCCCAAAAAAAAAATCAGCGTGTCACTGATGCGTTTTTATTCTGAACATTGTTCATAAGGAAAAAGCCGCTTTATAAATTTGACACTTGTTTCAGCAATTGAAACAATTCACTCCTCAATCAAAGGAATACTACAAGCCTGCGATCACCAGAAGGAACTGGACTCTTTTCCCACCATAATAGACCGCATAGACAATATGACAGATATTTTTTTAACCAGACCCTGTATTAGTTCAAACGATTTTTTTTGTTGTTGTAAAAAAGATTTGAAGTTCAAATTAAAATAAGAAAAAGGGAGAGAAGAACTAACATTTTAATAAAAAGAACTTAACAAAACCCAACGTCTCAAAGTCATGTAATGATTATAAAAGAAATCAAACTTATAATGTAGGAGTGAATTGAAAATAAGAGCATTTACTCAATTTTTTAACAACGCAGTGAAACAATTTTTCCTTTTGCCTTTTGTATTCTTTTCCTTCTGGAAAAATTGTTTATAAAATGTGTTCAATTTTTTTTCAGGGGCGAAGGACACGAGGAGACGACTGGAAGAGGCTTATGTTAGTCGAAACGATGAGGAAAACATGAAATGAGAACAATGAAAAACAACTTTTAAACCCGAGTATTTCATTACAAGTAACCATAAAATCTAATTTCTAATTAAAAAAAGTATAAAACAGCTAATTAATGCAATCCAATAGTTAGATCTATAAAAAGCCCCAGCTGAGCCCAAGTCAGTAGTATAACAAGCAGTGGGCTTGCACAAAAGCCCATCAAAGATATTCTAAAGTGTACAACAAAAATAGTCAAAATTATGAAGCCGGAATGCTCAGTTTTGTGGTGATTTAGCAGCTACGCCCAGCCACGGCATTGACTCCACTGGCTTGCTAGGACCCACTGTGGGCTTGCTTCCTTGATATGGTGCTTTGGCAGCAATTCTGGAAAACACAAGATAAAACACAACATCATCAAACATTTGACCCAGATCAACGTCATCAATCTTCAACAAATGACTCTAACTGATGTTGCTCATTAGAGTTATGCATATTATTTACGATTATCCTGATTGCTTACCTATCCTTTCTCTTCTCCAAGAACCGGTGAAGCGATGCGTTACGCATAATAGGTAGATCTGCAAAGAGAGGAAAACGATGATCAGAAACAAATCATCCACGAAACATAAATCTTTTCAAGGTTTAAACAAAATATTGATAAAAAGATCATACCACAAGTAACAGGTCTGGACGGTGGTTGAGGATGAGGAGTGATTGAAGCGCTCGGATCAGCGGAGGTTCTGGCCAAATTAGCAGGAAACGAAGGTGCGCTCTGAGCAAAAGTGTAAACAGAGGGGTTCTGGCTTTGGGTGTTTCCTTTGCTGGCAAAAGACATGATCTCCTTGGCTTTCTCGGCCGGAAAATCATCGAAAACAATTACTTGTCCGCCATAAAAGATGGTCAGTTGTGAAGCTTTAGGATCCTTAGTCACTGGCTTAGGAACACTGCAAATCATGGGAGAGATCATCGATCAAGGTACTGGCAATTTCCCATACAAATTCATGAGAACAATATGTACGGAAAATGTAAGATACCTGGAATTAGAGGGTAAATCCTGTGTGTTTTCCTTAGGTGGAAATAAGTCCATGGTCGTCGCAGTCTGACAAGATGCTTCAGTTGACCCTGTGAAAGTTTTGGACAAGAAAACATTGATGAGAAACCAACCATTTATGAGGTATCAAGCATGTTTTTGACCAATATGCTGCAAGCTTCTTAAACTGAAACCACAGAATAAGAATCCTAAACATTTGGTCAAAATTATATCTCAAGAAATGACGGGTAACTTGTGCAAGATTTCGGCGTGTGATTTTATATTCATGAGTATGCATAACACAATAATCAGCGTGGTCGCGCGCGGAGAAAAAGGCTTGCGCCGTGATAAGCGAAAAACTAGATCGCACACTTGTTTGATGAAATACAAAGATTACAGAGTGAAACTCGAAACAGAGGTCCATGTCTGGGAACGGGGGAGCAATAAACCAGGAAAACGGAAGCATGCAGAGAGAGGCAAGAGACACAAACTGTCTGCTCTCTCACTAGAATTTCTGCCCATCGTTTTGGACGAACCAGGGAGCAAGGAATAAGTAAACATGAAGATCATTCAAAATCCAAAACTTTTTCTATAAAAACTCTCTTTTCCGAGGAACCAAACAGAAGAGTACAAGCGACATAAAATGGGGAAATAGAGAGAATGGAATCATACCGATTGCTTGGGTGCCCCGCGTCATCCCAAGGGCAAGATCACCAAAGCTGCCCTTCTCCTTCAGGTACTGACTCAGCAGACTGCAAGTCTGGGAGAAAGAAGGCTTCTCCGGCGACGTGGCCGGCTTCGGGCCGGGAAAATCCGAGGAGCTCGACATTTGGCACCAAATTGACCGAGAAAACAGGCGATTAGTGCTGAGAAAGAGACAACAGGAGGGTCGTTGCTCAGAGAATTGAAGAAATCAAAAGGTCGATGAAGCACGAGAGCGTTTGAATTTGAAGTTGACAAACAGGAACGACGGAGAGAGAGAAGTGTTTGTGTTTCCAACGAAGGAATCTGGTAAATATAATGGGCCAGCGGGAGGGAGAATTATCTTAAATTAACAAAAATAATGGGAAGGGTTTTGGAAACGAGTGGGGGGTTTTTTTATTTTTATTTTTTAATTTATTTTGGCGGGGGAATTGAAGCACGAGGAATACGTGGGGGTGGGGTTTGTTTGGCTTTCCCTTTCTTGCCTCCTAAATTGCAGTTGTCCAAGTCCAACCCGTAACCTTTATTTATTTTTTATTTTTTTTTTGAATTATTGCTGGTTGGTTTGGCCAACAGTCCACTGTGCCCCCGCGATATTACTTTATTAATTGATTCACGCCTCTCTCGTTTTGTATTCACTTATTCCACCACGTGTTCTTTGCTTCCTTCAAACGGAAACCGCTCATGTTCTCGAGTTCTTCTTCTCTCCCTTCCCCCTCCTCCTGTGCATTGCGTGTCCTTTAAGACCTTCTTTATTAACTTTTTTTTATTAATTATTTAAAAAATTTTGATTTTCAATTCCCCCCCATAAATGTCATAAATTCATTTTTTTCCTACCCATACATCCTCCAATTAAATTAAAATTTGAAGATAATGCCATTCAAAACACCATGAATATTAAATGAGAATGTTTTGCTCAACATATAATGATACTCTACTTTTTATCTTGTAAATTTATTTAACATATTGGGTGATGAAATTCTTCTAATTAAAAGACGATTTACATTAATTTTTAATTCGTGAAAAGAACTTTATATACTGTGGTTAGTCATTCGCGATTTTTTTTTAAATAAAATTTTGAGTTAAATTAAATATTGGGCGACCTTGTGCCCCGAGTAATATTTTAAAAGTCTAGAATGTCTAAATGTTTAAAATAAGATTGTTGGTTGATGTTGAATAAGTGCAGCGAGGAGCGCAGCCAATAAGAAAAAAGGAGGTAAAACTCACGGAAAAAAGGGGGGGAAAAAAGAAAGTAAAACGATGTCCATGTTTGAGGAAGACGCGAGGAAACTTCGCGGCTTTAATAAACTACACAAAAATTCAACATAGTTTAATCATATGTCTGGTATGACTTAAAAGCTTGGTTATGGGTATAATATACTTAAACAGTGCAGTGCTCTATTAAACTTGACAGCTATACTAATTACTGCCTCCAATAGTTAATACTTCTCCTCCTGTCCTTAATATAGGACTCAATTCTTGAGTTGGTTTTAGTCCTAAATATAAGACCCCTTTCTCATATTATCAATTTTCTCTAAATTATCCCTATGAATACTCCCTCAATCATAATCAAGTAAAAAGAGAGATGGGGTATTAAGAAAGATGATTATGGTGTTTTAGGAAAAATGTGTCACTTTTCTTATAATTAACTAATTTACCTAACTTCCTTAATCTAATCAAATTAGTTAAATGGGTCTTATATTAAGGACCGGAGGAGTATAAGAGTTTATTTGACTTTTATTTTAATACTAAATAGAAGACCTCAATCTATTTTGTTTATCATATTTATCTCTTTTTTTCTAAAGTAGTCATTATCATAATGATAATTCTAACCAATACACTTGATTATATAAGGATATTTTAGAAAAGATAATATTTATTTATTACAAATAATTAACTCGACTAATTTTTTAAATCTACTCAAATTAGTTAAGTAACTCTTACAGTATTTATATATTTTAAAATTAACCATGGAGATGTTTGACTGATTCAATTATGAGAATTTCATGTTGAAAGCAGGAACTCCAGTGAAAGCTATCGCCTTCGATGCCGGAAAAGCCACAGGCATCACGAAAACACGTCACTAGGAAAACTAGTTTATTATATTCTCATTGCTTCCAAATTTGACTTTGGTTACCGTGCTGGAAATGTGATCATTATTTTTTAAAACTAATACTACCTCTTATCCTAATTACAAGACCTTATTTATAGACTATAAGTAATATCTTATATATATAATCAATACAGGAACTAGTAATTAGAAATGGTTATCGAGCTAGCTCGATTAATGATAAGTTATATATAAACCGTGCATGCCACATAGTAGTTCAGTATATTATTCTTGAGTAAATATAAATATGATAGAGAAGGACGCCATGTTTTAATCTCAATGTGTTTTTTTTTAAAAAAAAATTGTTGACGGTGGAAATGCTTACACGCTATCCTTGCCATGCTTAATCATGTATAGTTAATATTAATTCGGGGTCTCATCTGAAATTTAAGTTTAAAATATATAGATATATCTGTCTTGGGAACTCTGCTTATGCATGTATGCTGGATCCGTCCCTCGTTTCATGCTTAAAAGAGTTAAAAAAAAAAAAAAACGATGAAAGCGACGTTAATGTATAGTAATCCAAATGTAAATTTATGGAAAAAATTAGTTATACTACTGAAATCTTCAATCTTTTTTATCGAGGATGCCCGTGTTATTTGTACAGCGATAGTGCATATGAATTCCCCGACTATACTCTAGTTTTGGCAAACAGATAAAATTTTGCCATCATGACAATCCGATCACCGCTTTTTTTATTTTTGGCCAAAAAACCTTCCAACACTGTTACTGTTACTGTTACTTCTAATCAAACTTATAATCATGCGTGTAAGTCATGGACGGACAAACAAAAATAATAACTATGCCTATGAGGTAAAATATCAGATGCCTCTACATACACACTGTTGGCAAAAGGTTTCTACAAAATAACAGTGAAGTATGAAAAGAGGGATAGAGATGGGGTAACTCGTAAAAGGCTGTTACATGTATAGGTTTACAAACTAATAGGCTGCCTTTGGATGAAAACCAACTCGACGTCCGACCATGCCCCAAAACTGCCGGTGGCTGGACGGGTCAAACAGCTAACTTTGGAAAGATTCAAGCGATGTCCGGTTTGGCGCTACACTTCTCCCACACCAGCATTGGGGGCGTGGGGGGAAAGCACAAGCAAAACATTAATCAATTTGAATACTCGTGTTAGGAGAAAAAGAACGAATCCAAATGAGTTGGAGGTTTTTTTTTTTTTTTTAAATCATAAACAAAGTAACGAATTAAATTAACATATGTTACAGATTCTCCTTAGGCTAGGTAAGGCCCTGGTTAACTTTCAGTGTGCATGCTTTAAAAATATTACGTGGTAATTAGAAGACCAGTTGACTTATTTGAAGAGATTAAGGAAGAAGTTAAGTTAGTATTTGTAATAAATAAGTGTTGTCGTTCCTAAAATATCCTTGCTAATTAAGTGTACTGTAAAACTATCATTTATATAGAAGGACTATGGAAAAAATACATAAATATGATAGATTCTTAATTAGAACAAATAAAAAGTCAAACGGGCTTTATATTAAAGACCAGAGGTAGTACATTGGTAAATTAATTTTGAATCATAGAGAAATGTAAACAATAAAAAATATAACGGTTAATTAATGAAATAAAATTATGAATAATGACTGATGATTCAATTCACCGGAAAAGCGTCGGGTCGATGAGAATATAGCCAACGACCAAAAAAAAAAAAGAAAGCCTAACCTATACTAAAATCCAAAAACCTTGCACTGCTCGATCAGTTTTCATAGATAGGTACCTATTTGCCTTTTCCCCCTCTTGATTCAAAGAGAACAGCACAGTATTTGTTTGCAACGGTTAATTGGAGGAAAAAATCTTGAGGTTCCATGAAATTCATTTATAAACTTAAAAAAAATGATCTTATTATGTTGATAACAAAATAATATATACTACTTCTCATCCTAAACATAAGAATTAGTTATGGATCTTAAATATAAGATTTCAATTTACATTATCTGTGAGATTATAATGTGTTTTAAAAAAATATCCTATTGATTGTAAAATACTTCCTCCAAAATGTAAGTTCAATGTAAATGATTAAATAAGAATAATTTAAAAAAATAAACACACATTTGTTACGAATAATTAACTTAAATTAGTTATTTAGCTTTTATATTATCTTTGTCCTTAATATAAGACCTTATTTGATTTTTTTTTGGTCCTAAATATAAATCTCAATTTTTTTGTCTCTTATATTTATACATTTTCAAGGTACTCTTTCTAATAATGATAATTCTAGCCAACACACTTAATTAGCAATGATATTTTAGAAAAGACAATATCTATTTATTACAAATAATTAGCTTAGTTTCTTTCTTTAATCTTCTTAAATTAGTAACTAACTCTTATAATTAAAACCGGAGGTAGTATTAAACACCAAATAATATGTAAGAGTGTAAAAGAAAACTGTTTAGCTGCTTGAACCATAGCACGTGGTGGGAAAGAGGAGTGTGACGGTGAAGCTGGGAAATAAAGAACGAATGTTGAGCAAATGGATCCAAACGTTAGAAAACAAGATCTGCGTCCGGAGGGCGAGCCTGGTGCGTTGGAGGCGGGACCTAATCCAATACACGGATTCATCGTGATTCCTGAATAGCTGTAATTTAGGATATTTGCCCTCATGATATCCGTTCCCCGTTTCACGCGGCTCCATGTAACGGCTCTGGTTCCTGCACAACAACTCAGTATAGAGTCCTCCCTTGATTTGATATTCTTGCGGGAAAAGGGGCCAAGCCACCCCAAAGATGATTTTATTCATTTGTGATTTAAATTTTATACATTATTATCTCTGATTTTAAAGTCTTTTCACTATGATCGTGATGTTTAATATAAAACAGAAATAAATTTAAAATTTTTTGCAACAGTTTATATGGTTTCGAAAGGAAATAAGGGAAGACGATCAATTGAAAATGCATGTAAAAAATAGTTTAATTTTTAATTTTATTCTTACTTTTTACTGAAACTTTTTTCAATATCTAAACGTGACTGTTTTGTGAGCCCTTTTCATTCTAGAACGCAAGAAAGGAAGTTTAGGGGGCCAAAAAATAGAGACACTCGACGCTCGTGAAGGAGTCAAAAAAAGGAGTTAAGAATTGCGCGTTCGTCGGAGCAATAATAATGCGACACATGGCAGAAGCCCGCGGATGGCTTCTCCGCGTGGAGGGCAAAGTTTTTCTTTAATTCGCGGCCGATCCAAGTCACGCGGTTTAATTAGTTATTTATTAAAAAAAGTGTCCCGGATAGAATTTTTTTTTTTATAGATAAATGGATGTTTTATAGTCCACTATCATGTGACATTTTCTTTTGTATAAAAAATCACATGTTATTTTTAAAAATGTTTTCTCAGGGCAGTATAATTTGACTATAAATACAATAATAAATAAAAATGTAGAAAAGAGAGTAATTATGTGCGTTTAATTCCTGATGGAATATTACTAATAAATTGATAAGAGAGCAAGCGAGGGTGCAGACGACTTCTTGTCGCAATGAACGTTCCCTCCACGCTCCCATATCAGACCATATTCTTTTTTCTCTTTGTATGGTTTTATTGCGTTTCAAAATTATCACAGCGCCTCTATTTTGCTTTGTTTTTTCGTTTTAAAAAAAATAATTTGCAGCACCGTTACAATGGTTTATTTTAGGAGAATGAAATAAGAATGGGAGCAGGATATGGAAGCAGAATAAAAGAGGTCGAATTTGGAGATATATGAGAAACGTAGAAGGGGGTAAGTAATTAAATTTAGTATGGATAGATATAATTGTTTGCATATGGTTATTTGATTATGTCATATTTAAGTATTATTGGTTCTAATCAGGCGTGACTCTCCTACATCTATAGGCACCTAAAAATGTTGGATATCATTAATGTGTGTCGGATATTATTAATATGAATGGGAAAAGAAGTGATGGATAACAAAGAGGGTATTTAGATGGAAATCAAATTATAATTTTAAAAATAATTTTACAATAAAATGTGAAAATTTTTATTTAATTTATAAAAAGAGTTTAAAAAAAGTACTTTTCACATTATCTAAACATCACAAAATGATAAGGGAGAGGAAGCGCGTTACAAGAGGGAGATATATGCGAGGGAAGGTAGAGAATGAAGAGTGAGGAGAGGCGTGTGGAAAACGCGGGCAGCTACAGGGGGAGGTGGTTGGGATGATTGTGAGGAAGGTTTACGATTTACGAACACGTACTACTTCTTTTTTAAATACTAAAAATAATAAGCTTGGAGGCAGCAAAGCAAATGGATGGTGACGATAACGTGGGAGGTGGATATAATTTAAAAAAAAAAAAAGCAATAATGAGGTGATGTTAGGCAAAAGAGAGGAGGGAGGGCGGTGGGTGGAACATGTGATGTGCACATTAATGCAATTCACGGGACACCACCCAGACCCAGTCCTAGACATGGATTTGATTCCCTCCCAACCTTTTCTTCTTTTATTTGGACCCACCGTTCCACGTGATCTTCCTCTCCCGCGCACTTTTCCCAAATCACCCTTGCCTTTCTCCACAATTACCTCTTCCCATTATTCTCATGCAAATAACCCCCCATTCTCGCTTCTCTGGCCTCACCCACGACAGTTAGCTGTCCCTTGCTTTGTTCTGTCTTCCTCCTCATCCTTCCTGCCTTTTTTCCCCCAGCAGCCACCTCCTCTCTGTGACCTCGCACAAGCACCAGATGTAAGTGTTATTTATGGCCGGATTATGAACAACATATATATCTCATCAAATATTTTGACTGGTAATACTAATTTAATCTGTTTAATAATGGTCCATGTACTGTCTTGTTTCACTTTTATTTTGATTCTAAATATAAAACCCAAATCCATTTTATTTCTTATATTTATGTATTTTTTCCCGAGGTATTCTTTTTAATAATGGTAGTTCTAACCGATATATTTAATTGGTAAGAATATTTTAGAAAAGATAATATTTATTTATTACAAATAACTAACTTAACTTATTTTTTTGATCTACTCAAATTAGTCAATCAGCTTTATATTTAGAACTGGATGTAGCATCTTTTTCCTTGTCACGATGAAAGAAGGTTAGGTCACAGGATATATGATTCTGTTCAAGTGTTCATACTTATCTGATATGAGTTAAGAAAATTAAGTTATTTACTAAATAAAAGAAGGAGAATAATTCGCTATTGCCCTCGTTTATAGTGTGCTCAAGCATCAACCAGAATAATGAAGCCTTTAATTTGATGGGTCAGGAATTCCTTTCGTACGTGTCTCTTTCTCCCTCTCACACACGCATAGATCAGTGCGAGAACCCTTCAAGATGACGGAAGGGGGAGAAAAACTCTAACACAGCAAATCTCTGAAGTACCTATCAATTTGCTTTTTTGTATTTCGGTTCCAATGATCAAACATTCAAATTCAAATTAAAAGACAATCCCTCCGTCCAGAAATGCCTGCACTTGAACCCTTTTTGCATATTCCGATCCTTTTTTAGGACTCTGATCGAGCTATTCAAAAAAAAAGAGAGGAACAAAACTCATCAACTCATAATCAGCATTCAATGGTCAATCTAATTCTTTGAAATGCTTGATTTGTAAAAAAAATTTTTCCCCCGAGGAGCGTGTTTCGTGATTTTTCTTTTCTAGTAAGAATGTCCCTATTGAATGGCCTCTTCTTACAATTGTGAACTTTTCTACCCTTTTTTTTTTGTGGCAGAAAATGTGCACACACTCACATACGAAGATATTGCGTTTATTAATAGCCAACCTTGTTGACTAGTGTAATTTAATTTCATCCACATAAATTAAACTTGATTATAGATATGTTATGCAAAAATGGACTTACGCCAGAGTTAGGCTTAACAATATATAGCGTGCATCACGAGCGTTTTAAACACAAAGATTAAACGTGGCCTGACCATCGCATTAATCCGTCTGAGATAACATCCATATATCATACGAATGATTCATAGGATCTAGCATTATATTGACTTTTCATTGGACTTGTCGTTGTTGCTGTTTTCTTTTTCAGTATATGTAGATACACAAGATCTTCGAGGGCGAATTTCAGAATGCACGGTATTATTAAATATTTGGCGGTGTTGCATTTTCAACCAGACAAGTTACCATTTAATTTCCTGGAAGACTCGTATCTATCTCTTCACCAGTCAGCCTTGTTCACTGCTTTATCGTCGGCTGCTTTCAATTTTCTTACTTGCTACGATTGACATTTTGACAAAGTCCCATCTAAACTGGATTTGTATATATAATATTAACCTGACGTATTATGAGATTTAACACTTGAAATAAACCCCAAAACCTAAATTAATGAAAAAAAAATCTTTATTTAGGTGGTCCTGAACTCTCTATCAACAGCGATTCATGGTGCATCTTGAAACGAAGGGAGCGTGATCAATGATCGGGTCTGGTTAACCTTGAGGGTATTATCGTGAATTTGTCGATTTGAACGATGACAAATAATGAGACGCCGAGGACGACCTCATTAACTCAATGTATAAATTTATTAGTACTTTTTTATTCTAAAAATTATAATACAACGGTCCCTCCTGTATGCATGTCGTGATAGTTTTTTTTTAAAACATAAAGTTGACTTTGATGTTAATGTACTATGTAATATGTACTCTTTAAAAATAAAAATCATTTATTTATCTTCTCAATTAGGCTATTTTCTCATTTAAAACCAGATCATCTCATTACAATTTATTTTAATAATCATAATCTGATGACTACATGCACTGTAGTGCTGCTTTGTGGAAAAAAATATTTTTCAGGTAAATTTCAAAGGATATTAAAGATTTGATCTAGCATAAGCTAATAAATTATGAATGAGTACTCGGGAAAAAAAATCAAATTGAGTATTGAATATATTTTTAACACTAAATCGTAACCAAAATAAAGAAAATAACGCAACCGAGTAAACTGAATTATTGTGGTTTGGTTTTTCGGAAGCTCACTAAATACGGAAGGGATAAGTTGTTCAAAGAAGTATATGCGAAGGAACACTCAATACCTGAAAATTTTTTTGGTTCTTATATATTTTTGAAGTGTTATTTCTAGTATTTTTGTTATGAACCATTATTTACCATTAAGTTTGACTGTTGACTTCGAGGACATATGAAAGTAAAAGACAAAAAACTTTTAAGTGGTGAGTGCTTCTTCATGAATATTTTTGGAGTATTTAAGTACTTTATCTCAATACAATTTTTTTATCACGTATGCCAATACAAAATTATTATCTTACATTGGAATAGAAATTGACATCTTTCCTTCTTTTCCCTGAAGTTTTTTTTGTGTTTTGTTTATAAAAGTCTTATCGTTGAGCCTAAACTCGGACAGAAACACACAAAACCTAACATTCTGCCTTTAATTTTGGTTATTGAGTTTTAACCAAAATTATTTTCTAATAATCAAACCAAAAACTGAACACCGAATATCTATTAAACAAAAATCGAATCCAAAACTGAAGAGAAAAACTGAAATGAATTTGGTTTTCGGTTTTCAATTTTAGTTTGGTTCTGCTCACCTCTAGTATTAGTCATGAATTCGCTAATTAAGGACCTTGGGTGGGATGGAATAAAACTTTAAGAAAAACGGAGAAAAGAGATTAAGAGATGGAAAATGACGTCATTATTATAAAATTGAAGGGAATAATTAGGGTTAAAAATACTAACAGAAAGTGTATGTAATGAATATTATACAGAGAATCGATTATTTCTTACCAGGAAAGCAAGATTGGTTTCTTTTACGCTACCCACAGTGGGATGTAAAAATGGAAAATAAGAATATACTCCTCGGTCCTTAATATAGGACCCATTAACTAATTTGATTAGATTAAGGAAGTTAGGTAAGTTAGTTAATTATAAAAATTGTGACATGTTTTTCCTAAAATACCATAATCATCTTTCTTAATACTCCTCTCTATCTTCTACTTGATTATGGTTGATAGAGTATCCTAGGGTATTTAGAGAAAATTGATAAATATGATAAATGGGTCTTATATTTAGGACCAAAATCAACTCAACAATTGGGTTCTATATTAAGGACCGGAGGAGTACATAATAGTCGTGGGATATTTATCATGTACTACATTATAAGGATATAAAAAAACGTGCACAGTCGCTCTTGTTGACTCTGGATGAGGGAAACAAATCACGTCTCTGGCTTCAATAAGCAATCCAACATTTGGTCGTTTTTGTTTTAAGACCTTCCGCCTCATGATTATGATTTGGTCGACTAAGCATTTTATATATTTCTTTTAATAATGAGAGCCAGTTCCTTAGGATGTATGCTAGATTGCTCAGTCATTCTTGCCGGTAACTGTTAATTGAAGTTGACGTAATAGATAAAAGGTTAATTTGTTTCACCGGTGGCGCCTTCCTTTTGGTCTTTTATGAAATTATCGTCACGTCAGTGCCAACCCAGACCTAAAAAATCGTACTAGAGATCATGATTTTTAAATGGATGAGGCACTGGTGACCAAGCCGAGCCCAATTAGTCACATGCGAATTTAGGCTTAGTTAGGTTTGGTCTACTGTTGACAATTCAAACGACAACACAGAGAAGGTGACCCGGTCACACCTCAGGTTTTGCTGCCTGCTGTCCCAATTGGCTTTGTCAAGAATATACTCCACCACTCTAAAACTAAAATGTGTTAAAGGTGCAATTTTTTTGTGTACGAATTATAGGTTTTTGAAAAAATTTGTTTGATTAATATTACACTGAAATTGTTTAAATAAAGGTGTGATGTCAATGAAGTGTTTTTTTTTTAACACTTTTGAGGTAATATTGATTCAACAAAAACTTCTCAATACTCAGCCCTTGCACATAAATTTCCAAGGCAAAATTCAATTTTAACCCATCTAAATTTCATGTAGTTTAAAAAATAGTAAATTTAATTATCCGTGAAAAATGCGGAATATCTTCTTTTTAAGTATCCATTCTTTTAATGATGGGGGGGGGGTGTGCAATCAGTAAAATTTAAATATCCATTCTTTTAACAATGTCCAATATTGTACCAAAAAAAGGGTAATGTCCAATACGGGTTACCAGTTACAGAGCACGCCTTGAGATTTTGGGACTGATTAATCCAAGTCTCAAATATTATTTAGCTAAAGGGCAGAGATTACAGAATAAGGAAGAAAAAGTTCGGAATCACGGAAGATAATAAGCGGATTTGGATCAGGTCCTTTTCCCCAGTTTTCCCCATATTATATGGAATATGGAATTTGAGAAACTGTGATTTACGAATAATACTATAATAGCACTTGGTATAATATTTATACTACATATTTACGAGTGTAGAAGAATAAGAATACAACAATATAAAAATGTCGTACTGACGGGAATTATCAGCTCATGGCCAGGAAACTTATTTCTTGAGCATAAAAAATGACAACAAAGAACAACATCAAGAAACTTAATGAACTCTCTCAGGGAAATGGCGTCTATTCATATGTTATCTCGTAAATGTTCATATGAGCAGAAGAAAAATTTTCCTTATATACAACTCCATCGCATTGGAAAGCATCTTATAAAATGGAGCAAGAAAATGAAATTGTAGAGAGCGGAAGAGACGACTTAAACTGCTCCGATTCCCAGAAAAATAATAACATACATTGAAGCCTCATTGACGGAAACAAAATACGGGAATTTGCGAACCAGACGTTACCTCAGATATCGTAGTCTATATCTGTTACATTCTGGGAGGCAGAACGCTTTACCAACTCTCCTTGCTCATTGTAACGGTCAAGATTCTCACAGGGAGCAGGAAATATGGTTCCTATTACACGACCCTGAACAAAAGCGCACTGGAAGATGCGCTTCTTCTTGTAGGTAGTCCCAACTGAAAAATCCCGAAATGTTACATTCCTTACCGGTATTTCTTCACTGCCGTGAATCCGAACTGGCACACGAACTCCCTGGCCATGGATAGTGGTGAAGCTTATGTCTTTTAGCACTGGAAGTGCCTGTGGGTCATACCCTGCGTCTGGGTGTTCATTGTAGTCTGTCTTGATAACAATGCCCACACGGACATTGTCAAATGTTAGATTCCGGTAGGTTATTTCGCGAACATAACCACCTCTTCCAGCGGCTGTCTTAATCCTCACAGCACGTCTGGATTGCCACACAAGAACGTTCTCCACCGTCACATTGGATACACCCCCAGACATCTCACTGCCTATTGAGATTCCAGCACTGTTGCATTTCATTCAAGGTAGATCTCAATTAATCTATCATTTCATTCAATGCATCGATTAGTTAAAGATATGGAACCTAATTTTCTGAGATTTCTAACAGTATTTACATTAAGGCCACAAGTACGTAATTTACTTAAATTCCAATTCCCATTTCCCAAGCAAGAACAGAGAAACTGCCGCACACAGCTGGGAGCAGGCATGATAAGAGGCACTTGGGAAGATCAATGTATCCTTTTAGGCAAAGGAAGCTTGATTTATACAGGTTTGTAGATGTGCAAGTTTTATCCTTGAAACAATATGGTAAGATGATAAAATGCAAGCATAAATTACAAGTGAGTCATGGTTTACCTGACCATAGAGCGAACAACAAGATTACGGATGATTATATTGGTGGAAGGTCTTCCATAGGCAATTCCATACTGATCCCAGCCACTTTTTATAGCTATTGCATCGTCTCCGACACTAATGTAACAGTCCTCTATCAGCATATCCTCAACAGAATCTGTTTGTATCATAGAAAGTGGGGTTTGTTAAATTCTCCACGTGAAAATCTGACACCAATTAACATTTCAGTAAAAAGCAAACTAACAGACCATTTCTCAGATTGTATCCAGATAGCTCGTGTCATGTAATGATAATTGAAAACCAAGCTAACTAAGCATTAACAGAATTTAAATGTCAGGGTATCATTGTAGGTCCATCTTGTTGGTGCACAAACGGAAAACTACAAGTTCACACAGATTATCAATACTGACTTGAAACTAAAATCAGATTATAGGATCCAAAATTAATCAGTCTCAGACAAGACACAATTTCTACATACTTGACTCCTCATACCTTACAGATAGAGAACACTTAATCTCATTCTGCCTTATTAAACGTACTCCCACAGAAAACTAAGCTGGGATTTGCAAATTCATCAACAGAACTAGCCTACTTGGTCCACAAAGTCCGATTGTGCATAAGGTTGAGTTCTCAAACATATAACGCACCAAATCCCACGGTTTTCTGGCTTCCTTATCATGAAGCATCTTTAAGTTAGTTTATTAGGTAACCACTAAAACTTGAAGGGGCACACTAGTTAGCAAATCACGCATAAAACATAAGAAATTAAGTTTGGGCCTAGTAAAGGATACTTACCAGGGTCTATGCCATCAGTGTTTGGAGCTTCAAATACAGGAGCCAAAATTGTAACATTCTTTATTGTCACATTCTTGCAGTCATATGGATGAAGGGTCCAAAAAGGAGAGTCACGCAAAGTTATATTAGTTATCACTATGTCACTCGACCACATGATCTGAACAAGTGGCCCTCTTGTGTGGTTGAGAAGCTTCTGGCGATATTTTTTCCACCATGTTTGGCCCTGTCCATTTATTGTACCATTATGCCCTGTCCACCAGCATAAGCCATAGCATAGAATTACAGAAACTTAGAAGCTAAATATTAAAAGAAATGATATAAAGGGATAAATTTTGCTTTCAGCCTGCTTGCCTACCTATTAGTAGTGCACTGTACAATCTCATATAGAAGTATATTGAACAATGAGTTAATAATATCCAAAGCAAACTTTGCTGATAGACACATTTGAGGCCATTGAAAAATAGCCAAGTTTAGGGTGATATTACTCAATCAACCAATCAGAGAAGCAAGGTTGATGTGAATGTACAGTCTTACACTGTCATAGGCCTTCCTCACTTTTTGAATCCTCAAGAGTGGCTTGGGAGGCAAGCTGACTGAATTAAATAAAGCTTTGTAGTGATAAATTAAATACTAGAGCAACTGAATTCTCAATCAGTGTTGAAGCACAGCCGAGCACAATCACTCAATGATTTAACATACAAAGGAATGATAAAGAAGGTGGACCCAAGGAGCTACAAACTCACACTTATGAACTATACAAGAGATCTCAAACATGAAGGAAAATTTTTGAGATGCACAAAATTGAATATCATTGGTCTCCTTTAGCTCATAGGTTCAGAACCAATGGTGCTGCCAAATATGACAGTAAGATTCGGCCACTACCAGTAGATACAGACTCTAATGTGCTTACAGTGATATTGTATACCAAGCAAATACCTTTGCCATTAAGAGAAGGCAATGATTTTGTCAATAGAAGAAAAAATAGCCTCACCTGTTATCACAACATCTTTAAGATTTTGACCATGAATCAAACTGCCATATCGAGGTCCAGGATGCTCCCTTCCATACCCATATGAAGGCAGTGGAGGCATCAGCGGCCAGTGCTTTTCATCCTATCAGTCATCACACAAGAAAATAATTCCAATTTAAATGATAGCTTCCGTTATGAGGGAACAAAGACAGATTGGTGATGAGGATTATAAGAGGTAGCCTCATCTAAGGGAAGATTGGATTAGAAACATTGGCCCTACAATCAAAGAGATAGATGATACAATTTAATAAGAATAGGGTATAACTGAATTTGAGTCATTTGAGTAAGACTTTAAGCCAATTTCTTCCTAATTTCTAGCATCTTGTTTGATATGGTACTCATGTTGCCTTAAAGCCGTATATGTGATTGCATAGTTGCATTGCTTTTAAATGAACTTTTTAATTTTTGCCAATGCCACAAGCTTGATCATCCCTCTGTTACTAGGCTAAAGTTTATTCCTACAAGAAATTTTTCGAACCAAAATCATCAATATTGAGGTCGCGATAAAAGATTGTGCCAAACAACTCCAGTCAAGACAGCCAGATTGGTTCCAGCAGTCTACACTAGAAGTGAGTCAAAATCTTTGATAATGATACTTGCATTTCTAATTTCTTTCTTGTTATTCCCCATATTTTTCCTGTTCCTTCTTAAAACAATGTAGTGCATTGGATCTTAAACTCTGACCATGATATATTTGACTCAAGCAATATTTACATGGTAGATATGAAACAATTTAATATCTAACTATACTCCAAACCAATTATGTGGCATCATGCTTAAACAAATTCTAACAGGATCCATTGCATTGTCTCCAGACATTTCATTAGTTTTTACTGTTGGAGTGCCCTGTCTCCATTTCACACATTAGCCAAAGCCGAGTTACTAAACACGGCAATGCTTTGATTTGCAATCAAGATTTACAACCCTCCAAAGACAATCAACACAGATTTCACCGTGAAAATTTGTTCCACAAACAAGCAAATACAAGAAAGTTATCGCATAGACAATTTGAAAGGAATACTTCATCAATGTAAATGTATCGAGATGGGCAATGTATTATGTCAGAATTGTACTATTTTACCATAGATCAAATACTACTACTACTACAACAACAACAACAAAACCTTATTCCACCGGGTAGGATCAGTTACATAAATTGCACAGTGGCATCTTGCTCTATCAACAATCAAATCACATATCAAAACAATTTTAAGCTTATCACACACCTAATCAATAATCACCATGAGCTTAAATCTTGTATCACTTTCCAATGCATTATGAAGAAGTTTTTAGCTCAGTTTGATATTTATATATAAGAAGGAATCTGACCTTGTAATTAAAGAAGAAAATGATCTAAGTTCCCGGTCAAAAATAACAAAAACACAGATATGAAATTTCCAATTACAGAAGATCATAGCATACGAAACGACTAAAAATATTGTCTAAATTCTGAAAATTTATAGTTTCTCCAACAACTAGTTCTTGAAATTTCCTTTACTTTTTCTTCTTATTTATACAACTTATCCTTGATCGTTAACTTACAAGAAAAGAATTGTTATAGTTGCGTGATTACTAAATTTAAAACCTCACGATTCGAACGAAATGCAGAACTTTAATTAGCAGCGAAGAATCTTATCGAAACAGTAATATCGCAGATTAACCCACCTGAATACCAAGTATGACAGCATCTTCAGCCAGGAATAGAGTCATATGACTGGTAAGATTGAATGGTGCCGTTAGCCAACGACCTGGTGGCACATTTAGCTGCCCTCCCCCTCGCTTCCCGAACTTAGAGATAGCAGAAACAGCTCTCTCAAAAGCCTCAGTGTTTACAGTAACCCCATCACCCACCGCTCCAAAATCCGTCAAGTTGAAGGCTATGGGTCGAAGCTTCGGCATTGGCCTAACTGGGACCCGACCGAATATAAAGAAGCCATCGACTATGTTCCTCTGCCACAGAAAAACAGATGCAAATGCAACGATCCAAAGAAAAGTGAAAAGGGTCTTGTGCGAGGTCAAGAATGCCGGGATCCAGCGCTTAAAATCGAGCCTCTGGTGGTGGAACCGCCCAAGTGATAAGGTCTCCACCATCATTCAAGTACGAAAACGGGTAGGAATCAACTTGGTTTTAACAGCTAACGGGGTAGGTATCCGGAAAAAGCCTTTGCCTGCTGCAAGTGAACATCGATTCCTTTCTTGGGTATAGCGTTTTCAAAGAGGAGCGAGCATCCCAGGGAAAATTTTGACCGAAGATGGTGTGAAATAGTGGTAAAGGTGGAAGATTTCGCGAGTGATTCAAACGCCCTTGTTAGTACTGAGCAGTCTCAGCGGTGCAGGAGATCCGTTTTGAAAATATGCGGTGGAGTAAATTGAAAGGCAAGCTGTGTCTTACGATATGAGGTTGCTGAAGATGGACACTTCGTTTAAGAAACTGGAACTGAATTTGGCTCTGGGGACAGCGATGGAGCAACAGGGGGTCCAATTGCAAAACCACGGATCTCAAACGCGAAAGGAGGCCTGGGAATTTATAATCTGACAGTCTCACACGCCCAACCCCTCCCAACACTTTCGACAATTATTACCGTTTTGTTCCCATGGCTATGTTTTAGTTTTTCCTTCTCCTTTTTCTGTTGACCTCGAAGATGTTCTGGTGTTCAGGTCAAGATTGTAAGAAATAAATGTCGCCGCATTAGTGAATGGCATGTAAAAAAACATATGCTAAGGTACGCCTGTAGCATAAGATTTATCTCCGGCTAGGAAAAAAAAAAAAAGGGATTTATCTCCCTCACCTCCCCCGGGGGGTTAGTCCTTTCATTGATGAGAAACGTATGTGAGGGTGCAAATTAATAGGACAATTCATTATTTGAGTATCACTAGTTCACTACTTTACTTTTTTCCCTACTGGGTGCAGGTATTATAAAAATTGGCATAATTGTGGCCTAGATGGTTTTCCCATTAATCATTAGTTTCAAAAAATATACATATAATCTAAAACAACACCATTTATGAGCACGAGACAAAAAAAAACACAATTTTTTTTTACCTGAAAAATAAAATTGATAACAAGTTGTTATATTTATGAGTTCGGGATTGTGCAAAAAAAAAAACAAATCTGTATCGTTGAATAATATTCTCAGTTCTCACTGTTGCAAAAAAAAGAAGGTAAATGATTTTTTTTCAAGTGGATGTTACGTTGCTACTATAGAAAGATATGCGACCTGTCACTTACAACTGCCCCTATTTGCCACCTTAAGGCAAAACACATCAAATTTACGATTCATCTGCATCGATATTAACAATTTCACCTGCTCTGCATACCCATCTTATTTGTTGAGGATGAAATATACTGTTGGATTTCAGATCCGCCTTGATGAGCCAAAATATTTAATAAAATTATTTTCCTAATTAAATATAGTATAAATTGAACAATTAATTTATATTATCCGAATCCGAATGATACAAATATATTTAATTTAAACATGTTGAAATTATAATTATATATGTAGATTAAATCAGTATTTAACCTCTTCATTCAATACTGTAAATATATGGTAGAGATTTTCTGGCGTTTAATTCAAATCATATATACATTATCTTATTGATTGAGATTATAGAGAGATAACGACGGATTGATTGATTTAAATGAATCTCAAGATATTTTGTATTCCCAGAATATTACTCCTTCTAATATTTAATATAAAAACTAGTTTATTAATTTGAGTAATTCAAGAAAATCAATTCAAATATTTAATTGTAATAAACGTGAGATAATTTTTTTAAAATACTCCTGTATAGCATTATATCATAGAGCAGATCAGTTTATAAGTATTAAAATCTTATATTTATATTTATGATCAAATCTGATCTCTCAGCTAATTTTCATATCAACATCAACGAGGGGAGGTGGTATTTTTCGAAACCAGTTGGCTCCTTCCATCAATCACAATTACCCAACTATTTCTCTCTCTCTTGTGGCGCATCTGATCT
The DNA here is from genome assembly GCF_004799145.2 of Neltuma alba. NCBI lineage: Eukaryota > Viridiplantae > Streptophyta > Magnoliopsida > Fabales > Fabaceae > Neltuma > Neltuma alba. Next base: position 24,140 of record NW_021634711.1, read on the forward strand.
GCTGTGTCATTGTAAGTTTAGAATGCACCGGCTCCTTAAGTCCCTGTCCCTCTACCTGGTCATGTATCTTGTGACACATAAACCATACACGATCAGCTGTATCAAATTATTATGTGTATTAAATATGCATACAAATAAAAAGCACATGCATAAATACTTTAAAATCCCAAGTAGTCCCTTGTTTTTGGTGAACTCCCAAACAGTCTTTCCTTATCTACTACTAACTCCCATCCTAAATATAAGAGTTAGTTGACTAATTAGAGTATATTGAGAAAATAAGTTAAGTTAGTTATTTATAATAAATATGTGTCGTCTTTCCTAAAATATCTTTATTAATCAAGTGTATTGGTTAGAACTTTTATTACTAAAAAATTATCTTATGAAAAATACATAAACATGAGACGCAAAGTGGATTAATTTTATGATCAAAATAAAAATCAAAAGATCTTATATTAAGTACCAGATATAATAATTAAGGTCAGTTTATTTCATAAGTCCTCATTGCTGGCGTAAACTCACAACTTGTGTCTGAGTCACATCAGTAGAATATAAAAACAAACCCCCCCCCCCAAAAAAAAAAAGAAGATGGTCAAAATGATTCTGATTAAGCTGTTGATGGTCCCGGAAAGCAGATAATATGAGCTCAGGTCCAGAAGCCATTTCCGCGAGGGATGAAAGAGGACATTAATTAGTAAGTGATCATATGTATGGATTAATTCTGCGTCTGCTCATTGTTCTCTTTTCTGTTTCGAACAAAGAAAGCCAACGAGGTTACTCATATATGTAGTCCCTGCCTTGTCGAGCAAATCATTAGAATCTCTGGTTGAGAAGTCTCCATGACTAAGTTTTTAGTATTTTCTTACACGTGTTATCTCCCTGTAAAAGTATTCTTATTTCTCAAATCTTCATGTTTAAGTCGTCGTCCACTTTTAAATTTCCAGTTACTATCATTAATATTGTTTTGTTAACAAATACTATCCATTGGCTCTTGCTTCACCAAAACTACCGGTCAATGGACGAACTAATTAATGAAGCTTCCCCTCAATGATTTGTTCGCCAACTCGTCCTGTCTTCCTTAGAAATTTAATACCCTATATTTTATTGCGGATGTCGAAAGCGAAGGTCAAAGTTATGTTGAGAATATAAACAAATGAATATTATAATTGTCACCAAAAATGCCTTTCCGCTTCGAATTCTTATGCAATATATATAAATATATATATATTCAGAGGATTTATAACAATATAGCTGAACTGCTTATGAAAAAGGCCGTGTGTATTGCGGTGACATGAAGCAATATATAATGGAGTGGGTGAGCTGGTGGCGAGTTCTTATCAGAACAAGTACAAAATTGAGCTCAATTCCTCTCAAACTCAAACGTTAACATACTTACCTAACGTCTTAATAATAATATCATTGTCCAAATCTCTTCCTTAAAAATTATATATGTCCACTATCAGCCAACAAAACACAAAATTAAAATATCATCACCCTACTAATCATTGTATTGACCAAAAAAGTCTCAACTCCTCAATTCAGCCACAAAATTATTAGTTTTTTTTTTCTGAGTGACAAAATTATTAGTTATTTACCGATTCGATTTCTCTGAAACATCGTTCAATACTAATCCTCGTCAGATACTAACTGATAGCAATCATCTTTTGGGCCGAACACCCAGAGGAAATCAATTTCAAGCTGGCCTCCAATTTTTTGGAATAACTATATTTGGGCTTACAACGAGATCAAAGAAAGAGAAGCAATTTCTTTTTGGGCCTCATCTGGGTCGTGACAAAAAGACCCATACTCACGTATCCTAAGCACGTGCGAACTTCACATGCCATTGGCTTGTGCTTGCTCCCCTTTGTTCCAAGAAATATCCATCACCCAGTTAGCAGATAAACCATCGCCAACTGAAAGTAGAACCTTAGCTTGTTCTTACTAAACTCTGCACATTTCAGGTTGATGATCCATGGCCTTAGCCACATCCCCCACGGCACTGTCAACTTTTCCTAACAGGTCTTTATTCAATCCCTAAAATTTTGATGGGCCTACCATTTAAACCATCCTCTGCGCTCTCATTCTGTTGTAACGTATCTAGTTTTGGTACAGAGAAATACACCAGAAGATCTTCCTGGGAAGAAAAGCAACAAGCCTTCCCAGAAAATTTATCCCCGGTGCCACGAAAGGAGTATCAAGCGTTTGTGAGCCACTTCCTCCGGATAGGCCATTGTGGTTTCCCGGTAGTTCACCTCCCGAGTGGCTCGATGGCAGGTAATCTAACTTGCTGATGAGATACAACGTTTAGTTTCAGAGTTTTCCTAATTCCTAGGACATGTTCTTGAGATATCAAAGTTTCTTATTTTCATGCCAATCACAGTCTTCCTGGAGATTTCGGTTTCGACCCTCTTGGATTAGGTATGTGTTTCATTATGCTGGATTAGGCGAGAAATTTACAGGGATTAGTTTCTGCCATTAACAAGCTTCAAATCTCTCAGGGTCGGATCCAGAGTTACTAAAATGGTTCGCTCAAGCAGAATTGATGCATGCGAGATGGGCAATGCTGGGGGTATCGGGAATTCTGATCCCAGAAGTATTAGAAAAGATGGGATACATTGAGAACTTCTCCTGGTACGATGCTGGTGCTCGAGAATATTTTGCTGACCCTACGACGTTGCTTGTGGTGCAATTGGGCTTGATGGGCTGGGTGGAGGGCAGGAGATGGGCCGATATGATTAACCCAGGGAGTGTTGACATTGAGCCCAAGGTACCGCACAAGAAGAATCCGAAGCCGGACGTGGGGTACCCGGGGGGATTATGGTTCGACCCGATGATGTGGGGACGAGGATCGCCGGAGCCAGTGATGGTGCTGAGGACCAAGGAGATCAAGAACGGTCGACTGGCCATGCTGGCTTTTGTAGGGTTCTTGTTCCAAGCTATTTATACAGGCGAAGGCCCTATTGAAAACTTGATGGCACATGTTGCGGACCCTGGCCATGCCAACATTTTCTCGGTAATGCGTTCTTATTGCTCCTTTCATTCTAATTCATTTGATTACCGCACTATGCACTGTCTTGTCTCTCGGCCTGTATATGTCAAGAAAATAGTATATAGATACACGAATAGATTCATTTGTAGTATACTCTCTCGTCTTGATTATAAGGTAGGATGACAGTTTTTTTCATCCTATTTTTAAGTTACATTATGACCCGTCATTTATCATGTGTTGATTTTATACTCATGAAGCACAATGTACATTAAATAAAAGCAAAATTTGAAAGTTATTAAATTTTAATAAGACAGAGTTGGTGGGATTCAAGATTTTTATTGGTTTTGGTGTGATAGGTTAAAAATGACTTGTAAATAAGATAAGAGGAGTTCATAAATGATTATTTGTTTTTTTAATTGAATGCTTAAAGCTTGAATGATGTGAGTGAATGGATGTGAACATAATTTTCCACGTGCAGGCTTTCACGTCAAGTTAGCGTCAAGGATTGAAGAGGCGATCTGTTTCCTCGGCGATCGCATGCTATTGCATAATGCTTTGCTCCTTGAAAACTCCTTGTATGCGACAACACTGTATTATTCTAACCACAACATTATATTTGCACCGACAGGCTTTGAACATTTCAGAGTTGGAATGTAATTGTTATTTATTCTTTACCTTTACACTGCGATCAACAGAGTTTCATGTTCCACTCATAATTGTATTATGAGAAAAAGAATTACATGGATATAAAATTTGCTGACATTTGAAAATATGTGCGCTGCTTCCCATTTCAAATCGCGACAGATATATTTACAAATGTTTGGAAATTTAAAAAGTATTTTCACAAACAAAAATTCTCTTACATATTTATATCAAGTTTTTATAAAATTATTTTTAAAAAGTTAATCCAATCACTTCTGGTCATATTAGAGTATAGTTTTACGTCCCCTAATTATCATAGAAGTTCAAAAAAGAGTTTTGTTAATTAAAAATGATGGGGAAAAATAAATGAATTAATGTTGGTTATTAATGTAATATAATTTATTTAATTACATTTTTTATGACTTTAAAATTCAAATTTGTTTAAATTAATTCAAATAAATCTTGATTATTATTTTCCTACATAATGAGATAAATTTTTTTTTTTTGCCAGAACCTACACAATGAGATAATTAAAGGATATGCTAGGAGAGAATGTAGGAGTTTAGTGAAAAATAATTTAATATTTTTAAATTTTTTTCTTTTAGTTGGCGCTTCAAATTTTCGGATGTGTTAAATAAATATCAAGGGTGATTTTACTCTAATTTTCGCGGGCAGACCTTCACGTCAAATCGAAATTAGCGTTAAGGGTGGAAGAGCCGTTCTGTTTTCTTGGTGATTGTGCAATGTGCATGATGCTACTCCGCGAAGACTCCTCATTTGCTAATGGCACAACATATCTACAAAATTTCTGCAAGTCCAGGAATGTCGGAAGCAGAGGAAGGATGGCCTTAGAGAGGAATAGGCTATTTTTAGAAGGCGATGCAAATTTTGGGAGCTTCAGGATCAATGTGGTGTCCATGGCCAGACACAGCACACCAAAATGACGCAACTTTCTTTGGCTTCCCCTTCCATTCCAACAAAACAAAAAACGCAAGTCAACCAAAACCCTCACAGAAGTAGAATCTCTTCGAGCAGCGGTACATTTCAATGCCCACAACCAACCTCTATACCTCTGAAATGGCCGCTGTTCGACTCTCCCTTTTCTTCCTCTTCCTCCTCCTCACTCTTCCTTCTTTCTCTTCTTCTTCCGACACCGACGCCCTCCTCAAGCTCAAGCAATCTTTCACCAATTCTGCTTCTCTGTCTTCCTGGGTCCCTAATTCCTCCCCCTGCCGGTGGGCCGGCATCATGTGCGACAACAACACCATCATCGGTCTCCACCTTTCCGACATGGGTCTTTCCGGCAAGATCGACATTGACGCTATGCTGGAGATTAAAGGCCTTCGAACCGTCAGCTTAGTCAACAATTCCTTCTCGGGTCCTATACCAGAGTTCAACAAAATCGGTGCTCTCAAGGCTTTATACTTATCCACCAACCAATTTTCAGGGGAGATTCCCTCGGATTTCTTCTCCTATTTGAACTCACTGAAGAAAATCTGGCTTTCTGAGAATAAATTCTCGGGGCCCATCCCCAATTCCATATCCCAGCTAGACATGCTCCTAGAGATTCACCTCGAGAACAATGAATTTTCCGGAGCCATCCCACCTCTGTCGCAAAGCATCAAATCGCTGGACATGTCCAACAACAACCTTGAAGGTCCAATCCCAGAGAGCTTAGCGAAATTCGAGGCTAATTCCTTCAAGGGAAACGAGGGGCTATGCGGGAAACCTCTAGACAAGGCGTGCGACCAGCAGGGCGAGAGTAAAAATTCTTCCGGCCACGTCATGTTGATCATCCTCTTCATCGTCTGCTTGATCATCGCAGTCGCGCTGTTCTTAGTGGTTAGGTCAAGGCGCCGTCTAGACGGCGACTTCAGCGTGCTGAGCAGAGATAGCGTGGACGAGGTGGTGCAAGTGCACGTGGGGAGCTCAACCGAAAGCAGAGAATCGGATTCGAGCGGGAGGGGGACGGGTTCCAAGAGGGGCGTGCCCAAGAGCGGGAATGCGGATCTGGTGGTGGTGAATGAGGAGAAGGGCGTGTTTGGGTTGCCGGACTTGATGAAGGCGGCCGCGGAGGTTCTTGGAAACGGATCATTGGGATCGGCATATAAAGCGGCCATGTCGAACGGGTTAAGTGTGGTGGTGAAGAGGGTGAGAGCGATAAATCAGATAGGTAGAGATTTTTTCGACGCCGAGATGAGAGGCTTTGGGAGAATTAAACATGCAAACATCTTGACCATTTTGGCATACCACTTTCGCAAAGAAGAGAAGCTCATCATCTCAGAGTACATGCCCAGAGGCAGCTTGTTATATGTTTTGCATGGTACTAGCTCAACTCAAACGCACCAAACAGATCATACCAGGATTTCAACAATATATATACTCCTCCGGTCTTAAATGTAAGACCCTTATACTAGTATAAGGGTCTTACATTTAGGATCCTCCATATATATATATATATAGTAACCCCATTTGATCGAGAATCTTTGATCATTATGTTTCAGGTGATCGGGGAACATCTCATGCTGATCTGACCTGGCCCGTGCGTTTGAAGATAATCAAGGGAATTGCACAAGGTCTTCGCTTCCTTCATTCCCACTTCTCTTCCTACGATCTTCCCCACGGCAACTTGAAATCCAGCAATGTCCTCCTCACACAAGATTACGAGCCACTCCTCTCTGATTACGCCTTGCATCCGCTTCTCAACCCCAATTCTTTCAACGCATTATTCGCCTTCAAATCCCCAGACTACGTTCAGCACCAGCTAATTTCCCAGAAAGTCGACGTCTACTGCCTCGGAATCATCATCCTGGAGATCCTCACCGGAAAATTCCCTTCTCAGTATCATAGCAACGGGAAGGGCGGCACCGACGTCGTGCAATGGGTGCTCGCTGCAATTTCTGAGAGAAGAGAAGCAGAAGTGATTGATCCTGAAATGGCAAACACCCCTAACTCCTTAGATCAAATGCTGAAAATTCTCCAAGTCGGAGCCGCTTGCACCGAAAGTAACCCTGAGCAACGAATTAACTTAAATGAAGCCATTAGGAGGATAGAGGAAGTACAAGTCTAAAAAGTCCACATGTCAATATAGCTTAGTTCTTCAAGTTGGGTTTGCTTGCGGGGCATGCGAGGTTGTATATATGATCAAACGTTCAGCCATTCATGATTGATTTTTTTTTGAGGAGGGCATAGCCACCAATTTAACGCAGGCACAGAACAGCAGAGAAAGAGAAAGAGGTAGAGAGGGAGCGAGAAAGATGGAACATGGCTTCACAGGCACGAATATCTTGGCCTTTCTGGAGGTTATATGGACGCCATTGATGCATGAGAACTCACGTAAAAGAGATGGATGCAGCAGAGGATATATTGAAGAGAGGCGAAATGTGGTACCTATGGGAAAAATCAATGTTTCGAATCTAATTTGTAGAAGACAAGTGGGGGGAAGCATTTTTCTTGTATTGGGAAATTGTTTCCTCAAAACTCCCATCTTTAATCCTTGTCTCCCTCTCATTAATCAAGGATTTCGCAGTTTCTGCATCAAATCCTTGGATTGCATCTGTTTTTTTTTTTTTTTGACCTGATGGATTGCATCTGTTCGCCACCCTTTTTGTAAAGTTTATTTTCTTATACATGTTAGGTGTGATTCGAGTTGTTCTCAATTAATATATATTCAACTTCCAAAAGTTTTGAATAAAGACAGGAAAACTGGATCAAAACTAAATATATCTTATACTTAATAATTTTAAGAAATAAGTTAACTGCTGATAACAGATTTATTTATTTTTTCCTTTTTAGGTATCGAAAAATGTGGGCGAACTTAAGGATAAAAAAGCCAAAAATAGAGGTAAAAATAATTCAATACTATGAATATCACCACAAGTCGATACAGACAGTTTTGTCCACACATATAACTACTACCCTCCCTCTCGTGTTTAATATAAAAGTTAGTTAAGTAATTTAAATATTTAAAAAAACTGTTAAATTAGTTATTTATAATAATAAATAAATATTATTTTCTCAAAAAATCTCTATAATTATGTAATTAATTAGAACTATTATTTGATTAAATTTTTAACATGTACAACTATTAGAAAGATTATTTTAAAAAAAATAAATATGAGAAATAAAATAGGTTAAAATTTATATTATAATGAAATTAAAAGTTAAATTAATTTTTATATTAGAATTGAATAATTTAAACATGAATACAGTATCTCTCAAGATACAGAGAGTTTTTAAGATTAGAAAAAGACCATTGGAGAATGCAGAGTTCAAACGCTGAGCCAGGCAAGCATTGTTTGTCTACTCACGTCGTCATATTAAAATTACATTAGTGATTAGCCTCCAAAAACACTGTACACCAGCCACCACCGAATCACATATGTAATTATATATATGTGTGTGGTGTGTGTAGAGTTGAAAAACACGCACATCTGCAATCTTCTTTTGACCAACACCGCTATTCCCGGACACGATCCTGATTCCTGAACTCTTCGGCGAGAGAATAATGGAGTCTGGGCCACTATCGGCATCAGAGATCGCGGCGAAGTTGAATCTGCAGCCTCACCCTGAAGGTGGATTCTTCGCCGAGACTTTCCGTGATGGCTCCGTTCAACTTCTCAAGTCGCAGCTCCCACCTGAATGTAGGTGCTTCAACCTATCTCACTCGTTCTAATTTCTGTAAAATCATACCAATCTTTCTGTTTTTCCTTCTCCGTTTCACCGCCTTCATTCAATTCTATCTGTTTCTACATTTTTTTGTTCCTTTAGATAAAGTTGACCGCCCAGTGTCTACTTGCATATACTTTCTGCTTCCGTCGGGGAGCGTGTCTCGCCTGCATCGTATTCCCTGTGCTGAAACCTGGCATCATTACATAGGAGAACCTCTTACGGTACGCTCCATTATATTTATTAATCGCTCATTTATAGAAAAATTTTTATTCCCCTTTTAGGTTCTTCGCACTGAAAATGTTATCCACAAATTTTTGGTGGCAAAAGCACTTACTTAATTTTCCTTCACTTGTTTTGTCCCACTCAAAAGATATTACGAACGAATTCATCGACTAGTGGCTTTTTTCTTTGAACTGATCTTTGTGCCCTGTCTTTCTTTCTTGTCTTTCTTTAAATCTTTTTGTCTATAGACACGACAAATTACATCTCAAGTTCGATTCTTCTGATCAAAGACCTAAAGAATTTTAACCTTTTGTTATAAGATATATCAAGAAAGGTTTGGTGCTAACGGCATCTTTAACATGAGCTAATACTCTGTGTTAAATCTGCACCTAGTTTCCATCTCATGAACTTCTCTGTGCCTGAAGTTGGAGTGTTCACAGTCATATTTTTCTATGTTTTCTCGAGCGTTTCTCTACTCCATCCCTTAGCTCTGAGTACCTATCCACTTACAAAATATGGTGAATTTGGACTTGGTTGGAATTACTAGGAACTCAACATTAAAGTACAGCGTGGCTTTGTAATTATTACGTCTCTTTCTCCTATAAAAAGCATTAATCCGAATATGTTGCTTTTTAACCTGTTGGATGAACGTGCAGTGTGTAGCTTTTAACTCCCATCGATGGGCTATGATTCAGAAAATAAACACATTCTTCTGAAAACTTGGCTTTCTATTTAAAGGCACCCTGATTAGCTACGAGTAATTGATTGTAACTAGGTGTTAGCAATCTGAAAGGAAAAAAAAAAAACATCTGTGGAACTTCTTGCCTTGCAAATTTAATTTGATTCTTCCTGTTCCTCTTCTCTTCATAGCTTATGCGTTTTTTCGCAGGTAGTAGTGGAAATAAATGATAAAGATGGAAGTCTCAAGTTTACCTGCCTTGGACCCAATCTGGCTGATAATCAGAAGCCACAGTACACAGTGCCTCCCAATGTGTGGTTTGGTTCATTCCAAAAAGGATTTTGACATAACGCCAGATGGGTCTATGCGAGGAACTCCTCCTAGAGATCGTGAGAGCCATTACTCTCTAGTAGGTTGCACTTTGCCCCTGCCTTTCAGTTCCAAGATTTTGAGCTGGGAAAACGTTCTGTTCTCATTTCTCAATTCCCCCACTTGGAATCTCTCGTCAATGCTCTCACGTATCCTGATTCCTGAGCTAGTCACTGAGTTGAGAAAGAGAAACTATTTTAAGCTTGTGGTATTGGTTGCCAGATATCAAACCTCTTGTTCTCGTTGGTTCCCTTCTATTCAGGTGTGGATACTTCTGTATTTTGTAAAATCTGAATATTTAGACCTTCAGGAGAATCAAATAATTGTTTTTTCATACACTTATTTCAATATCAGTTAGCGTGATAAAGATCTCGTGGATCAAAACAAATCCTATTTTTTGAAGTCCCATGGAAGATTCGTGGCCTTGTCTCTAGCAATATCCGATTCGAGGTCCTCGATTTAGTGATCAGCAGCAAGATTTCGTGGATCTTCCGTTCTTTTGATATTTTTTAGACAGTCTTGTTTATATAGGTGATGCACAAAACTTTCTTCGTAACTATATAATAATTTTTAATTTTTAATTAATTCTTAATGTCTACCGTATAACGGAAAAACGAGAATATGGATTAAATGCATTTTT
>NW_021634712.1:0-33434 GCF_004799145.2 Neltuma alba
GCTTTATGTAAAGAACTGAAATCGCATATGATTGTCTCAGTTTGTGTGGTTCTATATATATGTGTGTGTATGTATATATTATCTAGACGCGCGCGCACAAATTCATAATTGCGAGCAACTGCCGTCTTAATTTCGGTATTGCGCGCCCATGTAAAGTGAAAGTTCCTTGTCGTGTATCAGTCAACCATTTCATATACATTTGAATTAGTCAAAAAGGTTTAATACTCACAAATTTGGGAGTTAGTATTTGAAAGAAATAAGATGAGTTGACTCTCTTCTCTTTTTCTATCTCCGGGTGGAAATGCAGAGAAACTCGTGCCCCTTTGCTCGAAGACCTCAACTCTTTGTTTGATGGAGAGAAAATGAGTAGAAAATTCATATTTGTTTTTATGCCTCCCTCATATTAAGTGAATAAACACATATTTTGCTTTAATACATTTTTTTAAATTTTATTCCTGGCTACTTTATAATTTAGCCAAGTTCCAAACCAATGTATAAAATCTATTTTTTCACATTTAATGTAGTACTCGGAATTGATACTAACTGTACAGGCCCATACACATACATTTCTCCATCTGTTTCAACTTTTATAATAACTTTTATTATTTATAATAATTTTAAATAATATATATTTATCTATTCTCTGTTATTATACTTAGTTTTAAAAAATTATCTACATTTTATTTTCTATTAAACATAACATTTTTACTAAACTATTTGATTTTTAAATATATTAATATGATAATATATTTTTATGAATTAGTTTTATTTTAAATTATTTGATATATTATGTTCATATCATTTTTTATTGTGATATTTAATTTGGTTTTAAACATAATATACTTTGAGATAAGGATATTTTAATCATTCATATATTTGCTCATTTCTTTCCTCTTCATTTCTTTCTTTCATCCAGATAAGATGCATAGTAATATTTTCTCTTCAGTATTCTCTTTTTTCTATTTTTTCTCCTCTCATTTTCTTTCTTCCTAACTTTTCTTTCTATCCAAACGAAGCATAAATTTGGAGTGTTGATAATATATAAAATTAGATAGTTTAGACTTAACATTATTTTCTTATGGCAACAAAAAATATTATTTTATTTTTTGACATGATACTTCAGAAGAAAAAAAAAATACATCGCAACTCTGAATAGAATGGGTGCTCTACAAGGATTCCAAGTGCTTTAGAACTAAACTATTCACGACAAAGCTCTAATAAAATCTGATTAGTAATAAAATTGTGCCGTATTATACGTGAGTTCATCGTGATCAGGCAGGTGTAACAGCCACCACCACCACATCCCGCATCTCCTCCGCCTCCATGAAATGGGCGGTGATGGCGGGCAACAATGGCAACACCGTCGCGTGACGTCGTCTGGGGTCCACTTCCTCGGCACCACATTCCAAATAGCAGGGCAAAGATGAAAAAGCAAAGAGCGACCCATACGACGATAAATGCCACCAAAGTTGGGTCCATTATCGCACCTTATTAAATCTCATCACGGATCATATTTGCTTTTACAGTATAAAGTTTCCATCTCATGCTGCTATTAAATTTCATATTGTTCGATCGAGTCCATATTACGCATGGCAAGAAAATTCAAATTTTAGATATTTATCTCGTCTTTTATTGGGTTAGCATATTGACCACGACTTGCATTCCGCGTACGTGCCATTGCGTTGACTTTTATTTTAGCGCCTCTTCGAATCCCATCTCTCAACCAAAAAAAAAAAACTCTAGTTCTATCTTCAGATACTCTGTACATATGGCACACTACCTGTCTCTGATCTTTAATATAAGATTTTGTTTGATTTTTTTTGTTGTCCTAAATATAAAATTTCATTCCACTTTATTTCTCATATTTATATTTTTTTTAAGATAGTCTTCCTAGTAATGGTGGCTATCAATACACTTAATTAGCAAGGATATTTTATAAAAGACATCACATATTTATTATAAATAACTAATTTAACTTCTTTCCTTAATCTCCTCAAATTAATCAACTAATTCTTATAATTAGAATGAGAGGTAGTATCTCAACTTCTTCTCATGAAAACTTACATAATTATCCATATCTTTTTTTTCTTTTTTTATTAGTAAAGGGTTAATCTTCATCACCCAAAACCAAAAAAGGGGTTAATCTGACTCTGTTTCTGTATTTTCTTTATTATATCAGCATCATATCAGTACTTTGTTTCGTGTACTTGTAACTGGACCTTCGTTTAATTTCTTTCATTTCCCCTCTAATAAAGAAACCAAATACAATAGTAGACTCTGCACAAGATTGCGCAGATAAAAATTATGCACTGGAGTTGGAGGCATATATACATATATATGTATGGGTGAAGAATTCTGCCCATGTCTTCGCAGTAAGTACCCGACACATGTAAGCAAGCTCATTTACGTAGAATTTGTCTTCTCACTGACAGTTTCCACATACTTAAAAAGAAAAAATTGAAAACATACAGAATACTGCTAACTCATTAATCAAGAGGTCCAAATGATATTATCCACGTACGCATCAACATCGACCGCCTCCGCCGCCACAACCACCACCGTCGCCACAACTCCTCCTCCACCGCAACCGCCACCACCTCCGTACATCCCAGAAGCGGCAGCAACCGTCATGAAGGTCATGCCACCGTCGCTTCCGGTTTGATATCCGTGACGTGGCTGTCGACGACGGTGGGTACGTGGTCGATGATGAGCCTGCTTCTTAGTTTTATGGGCAGCCTGAGCCTTTGTTCCGTCTTCCTTTTTCTTGTCATCTCCGACGGAAAACCTGCACCCCATGGCTTTAAGTAATGAATTGAATGTTGGATGTGATTTGTCTCTTGTTTGTGCGCCTTTATATATAATGAATCCGATTGACTAAAGTCTAGAGTCGTTGACCTGAACACATAATTCATGATAAATTGCCAAGAACAATGATACTAACTTCTATAGCACTCCCCCCAAATTCCTATGCAATTACACGGCAATTCTTTGGGGTTTTTTTTTTTTTTTTTTTGGGGGGGGGGGGAGTGTCAAGACACACCTATATGTTATGACGAAGCTCGCTACTGTGTCTTTTTTGGGTATGAATATTTAAAGTATCAATTTTAGCTGCGCTTTAGTTATAGTAGAAGTGCTTGAAATTTGAAACTATGATGCCTGAAATGTAACCTTATTGGGTTCCGTCTAAAGATTTTTTTATTTCTGAAAAACCACTTCTTTTAAATTTCAAAGACCAGAATTAAAAATAACATCAAGCTTATTTACAGCGAAATTATGAATATATTTATGAACACTTTCTCGGCTGCAAAAACAATCGATCAATTGTTTTATGCACGCATCAGCATCCGCGCGCCGCCGCAGCCTCCGCCTCCACCACTAGCTCCGTCTCCCCCTTACATCGCCGCAGCACCCATCACGAAGACCATGCCGCCGTCAGCTCTAGTTCTATTCATGTGACGTGGTTGCCGACGATGAGGTGGTTGTCTTGTACACGTATGATTTTATTTATAAATCACTTCTAAATATTTCATAAAAAATTTAAATTTTATTAATTTTTATTTAAAATTAATAATTTTTAATTTTATTCCTATTTAATATATTATATCTCATATAAACAAAATCAATATAATAATAAATAAATAATAAAATTGTATATCTATACAAAAAATTTTGTCTTATAAATATGATAAAAAGAAATACTATCTCCGGTTCTAATTATAAGAGCCAGTTGATTAATTTGAGGAGATTAAGGAATTAAGTTGAGTTAGTTATTTGTCATAAATATGTATTGTCTTTTCTAAAATATCCTTGCTAATCAAATATATTGACTAGAACTATCATTGCTAGAAGAGCTACTTTAGGGAAAAAATGTATAAATATGAGAGACAAAGTGGATTAAAGTCTTATATTTAGGACCAAAATAAAAGTCAAGCAGGGTCTTATATTAAGGACCGGAAGTAGTATCTTTTTCTCTGTCTTATAAATATAAATGTATTAGGACCAGAGGAGTATCATTCAACCGGCCATTTCATACATATGAATTAGTAAAAAGGCTTGATGCTAACAAAATTTAGGAGTTAGCATTTGAAAGAAATGTGATGAGTTGACTCTCTTTTCTTTTCCCTTTTTTTGATTCCCTTGCATCTCCCGCTGGAAATGGAAGGAAACCCGCGCCCCTTTGCTCGAGGCCCTCAAATTTGGAGCGTTGATAATATATAAAATTAGATAGTTTAGACTTAATATTATTTTTTTATGGCAACAAAAACTTAATATTATTTTATTTTTGTGTTTCTAATAGATTTATTTTGAGAGATAGTACATACATAATCTATTTTAAAATACAAACGGCATTCTAATAATTACTTCGTTGAAAACATAAATTTATTGTTTAAAAAGTATAAATTAAAAAAAACTTTAAATACACACCCATGCAAATTACATGTAATTAAAGATGAAAAAATAATTATTTCACCCAAAAAAAAGATGAAAAAATAAATACCAAAATTGAACCTCAAGTTTCTATATACACATATATATTCCAAAGGTCGTCTCGATGGAATAAAGGGGAAAAAGAATGAATGCCCCGTAATTCACTTTCTCTCGTTGAATCAAGTGTTAATTAATCAATGTAGCAATGTTTGATTGATCAGATGGCCAAAAGTGAGCAACGTCGACATTTTCACACCGTAGATAAATTATTAATGGAGAGGGGATCCACATGCATGCACATGATAAGGATGGGAAACGATCCCAGTTACGCATTCAAACGATATCTAATTTCATCCATTTATTTTCTTCAATTTGCTAATCTGATCCTAATTATATATTACTCCTCCGATCCTTGTTATAAGACCCAATTTGACTTTTTATTTGGTCCTAATTATAAGATCCAATCTATTTTGTCTCTTATATTTATGTATTTTTTTCCAACATAATCCTTCTAATAATGATAGTTTTAGCCAATATACTTAATTAGCAAGGATATTTTAGGAATGACAACACTTATTTATTATAAATAACCAACTTAACTTACTTCCTTAATCTCCTCAAATAAGTCAATTGGGTTTTATAATTAGGACCGGAGGAGTAATTTATAAGTTAGATAAATTAATTTGAAAAAATTAATAAATTTAAGACATAAAGTGGATTAAAATTTTAATCTTTAAAACAAATTGAAACTCCAAACAAACTTATATTCTTCCGGTCTTAAATTTAAAATTTATTTTATAGTGTAATTTATATTATAAAGTGAGTTTTATATTTAAGACTGGAAGAATATTTAAAAATGCTCATTGTTACAACAACGACCAACTTAATGACAAAGAATTTGTGATCTGCTCAAATTTCCACTCCCAAAAACTACAAAAACCCATATACTAAATGATCTAAATAATTCCATTCATAATAACAGACCCCGTCCGGCATCCCTTGCCGACCGCAACTTCTGTTGCCGTCACCAGACTTTACTAATCATAACTTCAGAGACAAAAAATTACTATTTCAGTTCTTATATATAAAACTAATTAACTAATTTGAGTATATTAAAAAAACTAGTTAAACTAGTTATTTACAATAAATAGATATTATCTTTCTTAAAATATCAATCAAGTGTATTGGTATTGGCTATAACTACAATTAGTACAAGAACTATTTTAGAAAAAAAATAAATAAACATAAGAGATAAAATGGATTGAAATCTTATATTTATGATTAAAATAAAAATCAAACGAGCTTTTATATTAAGGATCAGAAGTAGTATCAGAGTATTATTTTTTTAACATGGTACTTCCAAAAAAAAGAAAATACATCACATTTCTGAATAGAATGAGTGCTCTACAAGGATTCCAAGTGTTTTAAAACTAACAACTATTCACAGCAAAGCTTTAATCAAATCTGACTAGCAATAAAATTGTGCCGTATTATCCGTGAGTTCATTGTGATCAGATACGTAGGTCTAACAAATACCTCCACCGCCACATTCCGCATCTCCTCCGCCGCCATGAAATGGGCGGTGATGGTGGACAACAATAGCAACACCGTCTCTTGACGCCGTCTGGGGTCCATTTCCCCGGCACCACGTTCCAAATAGCAGGGCAAAGATGAATAAGCAAAGAGCGACCCGTGCGACGATAATGCCATTGCGTTCACTTCTAGTTTAGCGCCTCTCAATGTAATTACTACGAATTCGAATCCCATTCCACACCCCCCCCCCCAAAAAAAAACCTAAAAAAAAAAAAAAAAAACTCCAGTTCCATCGTCAAATCCTCTGTATATATGATACACCACCTACTTACGGGTCGTCTATAGTTTTTCAGTTGCACATTTATATATGTATCTCAACTTCTTCTCATGAAAACTTACAGAATTATCCCGTATCTTTATTTTTTTCAAAAAAAAATAGTGGGGTTAATCTGACTCTGTTTCTGTAATTTCTCAGTACTCTGTTTCATGCGCTTGTAACTGGACCTTCGTTCCATTTCTTTCACTTCCCCTCTAATAAAGAAACCAAATACTACCGTTGGTCCTAGTTATAAGAGTTAGTTGATTAATTTGAGAAGATTAAAAAAATAAACTAAATTAGTTATTTGTAATAATTAGGTATGTTTTCTTAAAATATCCTTACTAATCAAGTTTATTAGATAGAACTATCATTATTAAAGGGACTATCTTGAAAAAATATATATAAATATAAGAGACAAAATAGTTAAGGTCTTATAATTAAGACCAAATGAAAGTCAAACAAAATCTTATATTAATGCAGAAGGTAATAAAATAGCAGACTCTGCACAAGATTGTGCAGAGAAATATTAGGCATCGGAGTTGGGTGAAGAATTCTGCTCATGTCTTCGCGGTGAGTACGCGACACATGTAAGCAAGCTCATTTACATATAATTTGTCTTCTCACTAACATATTTCACTTACCAAAAAAGGAAAAATTGAAAACAATTCTAGAATACTACTAGCTAATTAATTAAGAGGTCCAGATGTTATTATCCATGTACGCATCAACATCCACCGCCCCCGCAACCTCCTCCGCCACCGCAACCACCGCCTCCACCACAACCCTCCTCCTCCGCCGCAACCGCCACCACCCCCGTACATCCCAGAAGCTGCAGCACCCGTCATGAAGATCATGCCACCGTCGCTTCCAGTTTGATACCCGTAACGTGGTTGTCGGCGACGGTGGGCACGTGGTCGCTGAGCCTGCTTCTTGGTTTTACGGGCAGCTTGAGCCTCTGTTCTCCCTTCCTTTGTCTTCCCATCTCCTACGGAAAAACCGCACCCCATGGCTTTGTGCAGTGAATTGAATGTTGGATTGGATGTGAATTGCCTCCAAGTTTGTGCGCCTATATACACAATGAATCCGAGTCGCCTCTGGAGTCGTTGACCTGAATACATATATTCATTACAATAAATTGCCAAGAAGAATGATACTAACTTCCGCAACACTATCCCCAAATTCCTCAGCAATTACATGACAATTCTTTTATGTATTTTCATATATGAAGTGAATTACTCAACTTCTTCTAAGTCTTTATCATTCTATTCATAAGTCACTTGTAAAAAAAAATTATTCTTAAATGTAAGTCACTTATAGGGTAATTAATGAGTTTTTTTTTTAATTTTGCCCCTACTAATTTAATAAATGCAGAGAGATAAAGTAAATAAGTGAAAGAAATATGTTTAATACCTTTTCTTTAATAAGGATAAATGTAAAAAATTTACAAATTTAATAAATTTATTAGTTTGTAGGTTTGAAATATAAGTGACTAATAAATCACAAAATCATGTACACAAGAAAAGAATTAGTCCCCAAAAAAATTCGTAGTATGAATGTGAAATTATGAGTTTGGTTTCCCCACTAACCCTAATTGTTAAGTTTATCCTTTTAATTAGAAAAATTATCATTTCCTGATACTCCTTACTTGGTCAAGATATAAAAAGTTTGGGATGCTCACGCAAAACCATTTCACATATGAGCGGGTGCCGCCGGCGTCATTAATAAGCAAGAAAAAGCTTTTGGAAAAAATTGCTTAGAAATCCCCAGTTAATACATTTATTCCTTAGAAGTCCCCCAAATTTTTAATAAATGAGTTCCCTTATAAAAGTAACATTTGAGAATTAAATTACTAAATTACCTATAATCAAATCCTCTCCTGTCCTCTCCCTCTCGATCTCCTCTCCGGCTCCAAGACGATTTCTGGCACCGACATCGAGCTTTTCTGACCAGCGGCTCCGTTGACAGGTCCTTGCCGGAAGAACCGCCGGATTCCTTGTCAAGAGCAGTTTTGGCTTCGTAAGCACCAGCGCCGGGCTCGCGAACGCGATCTCTCCTCCGGGAGATTTGTGACCTGATGCTTCAAATTGAATCCCTAAAACATGGAATTTTGGCCCCTGAGTACAAAGGATTATCTTCCAAAAAAAAAAAAGCTTGTAAATTAAAATACCTCAATGAAGAAGCGACTATCGGCACTTGAAGGTTAGTAAAGTGGCCATGGCACTTGCTACCCAGATCGCTGCAAAATTAAACAGATGCCGTGGAGGCTTGAAAGTTCTTTATGTTCTCTTGCGCCCGTGTAATAATTAATGTTTGAATTGAAATGATTTGTTAATGTTGATATATATTTTTTTGACGTCATTTAGATATGATTCTTTTTTGGATAATTTAGATGTGATTTGATTCATATTTATTTGTATTTATCTCTATATTTGTTATTTTTATTATGATTTACCATTGTTTTCTCTTGGACATATTAATCTGTTCGTTTTTATCTCCAAATTTTAAATTCACAGTGGATTTTGATCATGTGAAAAAACTATGATTTTACTGAGTTTGTTGTTTATATTATCCTTTAAGATCAGATGTGTTATCAACAATAAATTTATTTTACTCGGATTTTTTCTTCTCCTCGCATTTATCTGAACAAAATATCTGCTTATGGTCAATCACGGTTCAACGAAATGTATATACTTGCAGATTGCTCTTGAGAAAACCATGGTTATTTGTATTATTAGATTATATATAAATTTACAAACCAGACATATTAGTTCAGAAAAATAAATAAATATAATATTTTAAAATAATTTATTTAAATTTTTAAATTAGTTAATTGTATCTTATATTAAGAACTGGAGATAGTACTTGTTTATGTGAGATTGTACTACTAGACAAAAATATACTTTGTGCCGACTTGTAACTAGTAATAAGGAATTAGCTAGTACTACCTCTGGTTTTAATTATAAGATATTGTTCGTAATCTATAAATAAAGTCTTATAATTAGGATATGAGATAAAAATACATATCTTTCTATGTCATCTGCTTTTTCTTTAGGGCCAGTTTGTTAGGGAGAATTGTTTGTAGTGAAAAAGAATGGAATGAAAAATAACCGAATTATCAAATATATATAAGTTTAAATAATCAAATTATGTTTAACAAACTCGCAGTTAAAATTAGTTAAAAATAATAAATAGATATGATTTTTTTGGGATAATTTAGATGTGATTTGATTCATATTTATTTGTATTTATCTCTATATTTGTTATTTTTATTATGATTTACTATTGTTTTCTCTTGTATATATATTAATCTATTCGTTTTTGTTTCCAAGTTTTAAATTCGAGTGGATTTTCATAATGTGCAAAACTATGATTTTGCTGAGTTTGTTGTTTGTATTATCCTTAAGATTAGATGTGTTATCAACAATAAATTTATTTTACCCGGATTTTTTCTTATCCTCGCATTTATCTGAACAAAACATCTGCTTATGATCAGTCACGGTTCAATGAAATGTATATACTTGCAGATTGCACTTGAGAAAACCAATACTACTATCTTTAATATAAGATTCAGTCGACTAATTTAAAAAAATTAAGAAAATAAAAAATTATTTAATTTTGATATATATTATATGATTTTTCTAAAATATTTATGTGTATTATTAGATTATATATATATCAACTTATATAAACTAGACATATTAGTTTGAATAAATGATAAATATAATATTTTAAAATAATTTATTTAACTTTCTTAATCTTTTTTAATTAGTTAATTGTATCTTATATTAAGAATGAGAGGTGGAACTTATTTATGTGAGATTGTACTACTAGACAAAAATACACTATGCGCTCACTTGTAACTAGCAACAAGGAATTAGCTAGTATTACCTCTCGTTTTAATTATAAGATATCATTTGTAGTCTTTAATTAAATCTTATAATTAGAATCGAAAGTAGTGATACATATCCTTCTATGCCATCTACTTTTTCTTTAGGGCCAGTTTGTTATGGAGAATTGTTTGTGGTGAAAAGGAATGGAATGAAAAACTGGCATGTTTGATATGTGTTGGAGTAGAAAATAGTTTGATGAAAAAATTTATACTCCCTCCGACCTTATATATAAGCTTCAAATAACTAAATTACGTTTAACGAATTAGCAGTTAAAATTAGTTTAAAATAATAAATATGTTAGAAATGTATATTTTCAAATTTGCTTTCATTTATTAAGAGAATAAATGAGAAAAGCAATAAATAAAAAAATGATGAAAGAGAATACATGGGGTAATATTAATGAGAGAAAGAGAGTACTAAATATAGTCAACCAAGGATAAAATAAAAAAAATATAATAATATTCAGACAAACTCAAAAATAAAACTTATATTTTGAACCAAACCTTTCTATAAAAGTAAAGTTTATATATAGGACCAGAAGGAGTATTTAAGAGGATGAAAATAATGATAGAATGAGAAAAAGTGAGGAGTAAATAACTTTAATGCCCATTGGCCAAAAAAAAAAATTTTAATGGTCTTGATTTAAAAGTAATACTTAAATAATTAATTATTGTTATTATTAATAAAAATATGAAAATATTTATTTATGAAAATAGTTATTAATGAAATATACCAAAATAAGTATTAAATATTTTTTTATTTATTATTAAATAAATTGATTTTTTTGTTATTATTGATACAAAGTTTAAAATAATTATTTACAATTATATTCATGTTAATGCCCTTAATATATTTTTACTAATTTGATCTAATATCCCTCCCACAGCTTATAAATAAACTTAAATAGAGATAATTTCGTCTTTTTTTTTTTTTGTATAACAACTTTCATCCTTTTTATGTAGGAAAATATCTTCTCATCAATGTGCGAAGGAAGTCATCTTTTTTTATCACACGGGAAAGGGTGAAGGAAGCCATCTTTTCTTTCCATGCACAGTTAAAAAACAGTTTTTCACAGGAAAAAAGCATTTTTCGTGCCGACAGATTGGAAAATTTGCAAGAATTACAATCTGGGTTTTAATGAGGTAGAAAATTTTAGTTAAAACTATGTGAGCAATTAATAGGGACCACCATCGAATTAATCCAACGTCCGCTATTTAAACAAGAGAAAAATAGAAGGAGACTTTTTGTTTGCCAGCGAAAAATAGAAAGAGAATAGAACAATAACAACGCAACTTGTTCGTAAGATGGTTTACAAATAGATATATACAGAGGTGGTATCAAATTGAAATAACATATATTTTTAATTTATATTAATTATTTTAGATGAAAATAAAAATAAATAAAGATTTTACATTTAATAAAAAATTTATACCAATCATGATTAATTTTTGCTGAGAAGGTATATAAACAACGAACCTTAATGACAAAATTTTGTCTATTAATTTTCACTTCTAAAATACAATTAATTCCAACGATTCAAATAATTCCATTCGCACACGCATCAACACCCTCCACCGCCTCCACCTCCGCCGCCACCACAAGCTCCGCCGCTGCCACAGGCACCACCAGCATGGAAGATACCAAGCCCAGAATCCATCTGGACATAAACTGCAGCACCCATCATGAGGATGATGTCGCCATCTCTGGCGCCACCGCTAGCACCTCCCATTCGGCCGCCACCGGATTTATAGACGTGACGTGATTGCCAACGATGATGGAGGCGTCGCTGAGTCTTCTTAGTCTTGCGGGAAGCTAATTGATGAGCTGCATGATCTCTGGAGGATTTGCATCTCTTCATTTCATCTTTCTTTGCATTATCTGATAAGGAAAAAGTGCAGCCCATGGTGATGAACTGAAGTTGGCTGTGACTTTGTGTGCATCAGACGTATATAATGAGCTCTAATGGACTGAATCCGCAGAAGTCGCCACTTGCTACGCAGACTGTTTATGAGGCCAAACATGTGGCACAGCTTCATCCTCATTATTCAACCATGAAAATCTTTATCCATATAATGCATGAGATTAATTAAATTTAAATGCACCGTTTTAAATCAGAAAAATTTAAAGAGTCTCGAGTATCCTCTGAATAATACTACATTAACAACTTATAATTAATTTGTAGATATTGAACAAAGGGTATGTATTGACTTCTTTAAACTATTTTTTTTGATTATGTGTATTGAAATTACTTCTTGATGAGAATTCTCCTTAATATGTACAATAAATAAGATGATTATAAATTTCATAAATAAAATGAATTGAAATATAATATTTAGAATCAAATTATATTCAGAACAAATTAAATATGACCCATCAACTAATTCTTATTCTTCTTCCGTTTTAAGAGAGTGTTTGAATGGAAACCAAACTATAATTTCAGAAGTGATTTTACAGTCTACGAGGTAAATATGTGGAGAAGTTTATTTCGATTTACGAAAAAGTGTTTCTGATAAGCACTTTTCAGAATATCCAAACCACCTCTAAATATAATATAACATGGCTCTTTACATTTACGACCTGAGAGGTATTAAATATGGAAGAACAAAGTTACAATGATTGCCGGCAGGCTGGTCCTCATGAAAAGTCATAGAATGACATTATCACGGGGGATTGAGGGGGACGGCCTAAGAAAAGGATTTATTCTAAAAAAGTGAAGAAACATTAATTTTGTGGTGACAGTGAATTTCGTTTTGTTATAATATATTCATTAATGGTAAACATTGAAGTCATGGAAGAGACAGCCCATCGGTCCCTGTTGCTTTCTCTGATCTCTTATTTTCCATAGATGATTGAGGGCCTCATATAATGCAAACGTCAAGAAATATATTTCCTTGTTTTCAGTATTTTCTTTGGCTGGGGAAAGGCCTAAAGCTCTAAGCAAAGACATGAATTGATTGGTTATTATTGGTGTTATTATGCAATAAAGTACCAAAAGAAAGTGTAGGGCGTGATGGAATAAATCAAATGGGAATTTTAAACGAAATCTTTACTGAATAACAGCATGATTCCCTTTTTCTTCCAATTATCATTTGGTTTAATTTATACTCCTCTAGTCCAAATGCTGAAGCTAATTAGAAAGTTGAACGATAGATCTTAATTCACTTTATTTTCTATTCATTTCCCTCCAAATTAATTTATCTAATTTATAGACTCATATATAATATCTAATGTTATACAATGATATTTTAAAGAGACCGGGTTATATTTATTAGAATTAAATAATTTGTTTAAATTTCTTAATTTATTAAAATTAGTTAATTAGTCATTAAATTAGGAATCAGAACTCAGAAGAGTACTGTTTGCTGCACTCTTGAATCACTGCTATGCGATCCTCCTTATATTTAAAATTTATTCAATGAGCTCATAACAATTAATAAAAATATCCAATCACAAGCAAAAGCCTCTTCATTTTTCTTCCTCGTCCGGCTTCCGTATTGAATTTCTCATATTTCTTCAGTTGATACTTTTAGGGGGAAATGATAGATAAAGATGGCAGAATATATGATATTTCAATTTAGGAAACTAAGAAAATGTAATGATAAAGAAGAAAGTCCTTCCTAAATTAGAATTTTGAAATTCAGTAAAATGACAAAAATACCCTTTATCTTTTTTTTTTTCCCCCTTTTGAAAAGCTCAGCCCCTCATCGGTGGTCAACGGCCGGCAACCACCGCTGACGAATGGCATCTGTAGAGTTTTTTTGTGACAGTTTTTTTTTTTAATGGGAGAATATTGTAAGAAGTGGTGGAGGTGGGATTTGATCTCACAACTTTTGGCCATTTGGGCCAACAAAAAAGAAGATAAACATTGGGCCATACTTCTTAATTTTATAATATAAATAAAAATATAAGTTGACTCTTTTACTATGACTCCAGCCCGTAACAATAATTTACCTAAGGATGACAAGTCTTAATTGCGAAATAATAAGTCTAAATTTGATATTAACAAAGCAACTTTTCCTGATACATAACAAGTAGCATGTACATTAATTGAAAATGACTATAATTTATTTGAAAATGACACGTCTTTACTGAAAAATGACAAATCTAGACTTGAGATTAACAATGTGTTTTTCCTTGATACATAACAAGAAATAACATATATATTCTCAAATAAATTTAATTATAAATTGAAAGGGATGTTGCATTTGGGCCAAACGCATGTATTAATTAACACTAAGTAATTGAATGTGAGCCCATGTTATTTCAATAAGCTCATCAGCCCATGTGCGCCTGAAGTTCTCATCACCATGCTAGCTATGCTTTGCTTCTTGATGCCATTATTCTCTTTTCCTAAAAGGTATATAGATGCACACAGTGAAGCTTCTGGTTCAGAGGCAGAAAGACAATGAAAGGGAGGAAAGAGAGAGAGAGAGGGGACAAAAATGGAGCAGTACTTGAGGTGGGCTCAGGCTTTGGCTACTG
This sequence comes from Neltuma alba, assembly GCF_004799145.2. Lineage (NCBI taxonomy): Eukaryota > Viridiplantae > Streptophyta > Magnoliopsida > Fabales > Fabaceae > Neltuma > Neltuma alba. The sequence continues at coordinate 14,653 of NW_021634712.1, forward strand.
CGTGGGGTTTCATGTTGTTGGTTGGTCTCATCTGCTGTTGTCTCACCACCAAACCTCAACATGATCCCGACCTTGTCTCCGGCAACGGCGGCTGCACCTGTGACGGCGGTGGCCAGGCCTGCGTTTGATCTTCCTCATCATTTCAAACAAAACCAGATTCTGAAATCTTCCACCGACTTTCCTTTTGAGTTCGTACTGATGTTTAGGAATGAATATTGTTGGAAAACTCGTTCCAAGTAGCTCGAATAGTTCATCTCTGGGTTCGGGGCTTGCTGTATATATATATAATCTTATTGAGTTTATTGAATTCAATTTTTGCTCGTTTATTTGTGAATAATAAGCATAGATGAGTGATTATTTAGTATCAATATATTTGTATCTAGATACATAGTTTGATTCTCGATTTGAACTTTCAATACAGTTATTTTTGGTTCATCGGTGTCCTTTTATAAGGGGTTAGTTTGATCTTTTTGTTCTTTAATTTCCCATCGAAGTTTAACAAATTAAACGAGCTGGAAAATGAGTGTACTTTTGCCAAAGTTTGAGATTCTCCTTTTCAGCTTCCACTATATTTTATAACTAGTCCCAAGCTCGGATAAAGATAAAAGAAGGATTTTGTTGGGTCCTCCATAGTTAACATAAAATTCTGTTAAATTTATTTTGACATGGATCAACTTAAAACTTTTCAGTTAATAATTTATCTAAAAAATTAGTTATTTATGAAGCATAATAATATTGTGCAATTCTTGTAACCAAACATTTTTTTTAGGTAGGCTAAGAGTGGCAGGGAGAGAACGTTAGAATATTTTATAGCAAAAAAAACTTTTTCCCCGACAGAGAATAATGAACTTTGCCTTTCCTTCCCCTAACTATTTTTTTAGCGCCTAATCATAGTTAGCTTGACTCCCTTGTCAACGTAAAAAAACATTTTTTTGGCCAAAAAAATTGGTCATATATGCAGCACAACTGAATTTCTCTTGGCTGGAGAAATCCTACGAGATTTAGATGTTTCAATTTAGTTTAAATAATAAAAAAAATTTATACTGAAATTCATATTATTTGAAAAATTCTGTCAAAATATTAAAATATAAACTACTTAGATGAAACTATGAAAAGAATCAGAGGAGTTAAGGCTTTCTCTTTCAACAAGCAAGTTTGAATATAAAACTATCAAAGTCTTTCGGGTAGCTTAAAAAATCCTTGGCGTAAACGACCAGTCTCTGTCAGTTTCATTGAACTTCCATAAAGCTGTTTCTCAGATCACTTGTCATCTATAGATTATAGGAATGTGAGATTAAGATATTGTTTGGTATGAGAAAAATAGAAGGGAAGGAGAGGGAAAGGAAGATTTTAATAAACCTTGTTTAAAAAATTAAAGTGAAGTTTTAAATCAAACTTATTAAAACTTTTCCTCCCTTCCCCTCCTCTCATTTTTCCTCATACCAAAACGGACCCTAGGTTTCAGAGTTCACAAGCAGCTTGAAGCACAAGTCATGTGGTGACTCTGTCTCCAGCAAAAGAAGATACAGATGTATGGGACCTGTACTGTGCCTGGGCCTTACCGGACGCGGCGACAGTGGAGGAGACTGATGGCGCGCCAAAATTTACTAAACTGTGTGGGTGATTATTTTATACGTGATTTATCATTTATGCAATAAATATTATAAGAGGGAATAATATGGATTCCTATTAGAAAAAGAAAAAGAAACAGAAATTCATCATGTCACTCGTTTTCTAATATGATCAAAACAATCAAGAATCATAGCTCCAGGTCAGACCCTGCCCCACTACAGTGACCATGTCAAGCTAATAACATATGCATAAATGTTACAATACTTCCACTTGATATGATTGAAGATGAAAAAGATATACTTTACAAAAAACAAAAAAACAAAAAAAAGAAGATTCTAGACACTTTACAATCTGTTTTGATCTGCAATTATTGGCAGCCTTTCCCAAACAGTTCGTTCTCAGCGAAAAGAAATGCTTCAACTGAAATGCAGCATCACCTAGGACAATATTCATGACAGCAAAGAGGCAGGGTTTTGCGATCAGCATCTAAATTACAGAAATGTGAAGCTGGCAAATAGAAGCAAGAACGTTGCTATGTTGTTAAAATTAAGTATATAAGATGCAAAATGTTGCGCAGTTATACTCATAAACATGCCAAGGATCACGGATCTACATTCCAAACCGAGATTTGAGATGCGGGAGCTAGTCAGTATGCTCGAATCAATGAAGTAAATTTCTATTCCAAGATTGTCCTTTCTAAAAGGGATTTAAAACACAGACCACCATTCAATCACCTAAGTTTTGGAAAATCAAGAGCATATTTGTAACTATAATATAAATTGCTGTCGCCATTTTACATGCTTAACATTTGTATTACTCGTATTACATCATCTAAGAATAATAAGATAATTTACGACTTCTGAGACCAAACCTTAATAGATAATCTACATCTTAAAATACGACATACCCGTTCTATAAATTAAAAGTTGCGTTGTTTATCAGTCATTTCTATTTCTAGATGGAGTTGCACTTCATATATTCAGTACCCAAAATCAAAGCTACTAAGTCATGACTATATGCAAATGTCAAGGGAGAAAGTACTCACATGTCCAGAACACATCATTCACACTACAGTTCACTGTAATTGCGCCACACTGCACGAAATTCTTCACGGAATGTGTTCAGGCGTGCTTTCAAGTTAGGTGTTCTAAAGCTTGCATGCATGATGGTAGCTGAACAGAGAGAGCGATTAACCTTAAAAAAAGAACATAAATGCTAACAGGACAGGATTAAAGATTAAAATTTCTACAAAGTAACGTACCAAGAAGACCAAAAGCAAGTGCCCACAGAACAGTTAAGAGACCGCAGGAAACAAACCATAGGAAGAAGCTTGCTGTGAAAACAAAGAGGGTTGGGGAAGAATTAGTAGAGCTAACATCAGAGAGGCAAGTAAAGAGCAAAAATTGACAACAATCTCCAAAATAAGCAATGGAAAAACGGGTATTTGTTTCAAAAACTTCAATTACCAGAAGAAAATATCAGGACAAACACCCAACGAGGTTGACCACATATATATATCGCTCTCCTAGCTGATGGACGTCCACGAATAACAGGCCTGCAATTTGATTCATTATTGTAGCCCAACAATGGATGCTTCATAGAGATGCTACAAGCAAAACACACTCACGTATGAGGAGGTCTCATCTTGGCTGCCAAATGTGGTGAAAATTGCCGAACTGTCCGTGTTACTTTCTCACTGAAGGTGGCAGCAAAGCTGAAAGAAATGACTAATTATCATGCTACTTGTTTTTGCTCATAAAGCTTGCTACTCTTTTGGAAAATCAATATAACTTATCTAAATCACAAGAATTGAAAAATAAACAATAACCCATAAGGCCCCTTTTTTTAGGGGAAAAAACATAACACCTACCCCAAACATCCAACTTTGGGAATCAGAAACCATCTAGTTTTTTAATTGCACACAAATTGAGTCTCATTCTTTAGAAGAGGATTGAAGGCCATATCTCATTAAGCAAATCATATAGTATAAAAGGCTAAGGCCAAGTACCCCAGGAAAAATAAAATCACAATTCAGGCACTACAACGTTACATGCTAGATTGTGTTCTGCTTGAAGGCAGACTCTTTGTTTCAAAATTATAAAGAATCCATATTTTCTCACGTTCCTTGATGCTGTAGATAATGTACAAGACATGTTCATTATTATTCATGTTACAGTTGTGCCTCTTCCCAGATAAAAGAATTAATTCTCTTATGGTGCATGTCAATGACCCAATGCAATACGATATTTTAAAGATAAAATTGAAACACAATGCTAGAGCGGCTGCAGACATCATTATTTGGGTGAGTTCCCCAGTGCTCTTCCAAGTGTATTCCCACAGTTTTTCTAGTGCTAAAAACCACAGAATCAAATTTAAAAAGTAAAGTAATCATTATCCAGTCTAGCTATCTCAATTAACATTTTTTATGAAACTGCACCAAAAGAACCACATCCAAGGCTGCGAGTACTAAGTAAAACAATAATGCATGCTGTTTCATAATTGGATGCTTGATCGGGTTTGGTCTTGCAAAGACCTATCTACTTCGTACATTTCCTGTTCCCATTGCATCAAGAAAGAGAAAAAGATGTTTGCATTCATTCAAGTTTCATACACACGACATTTGTAAGAAAAGTAAAACTTTAACCAATGATGTCATTTAATATAGAAAGGGAAACTAATACATTGCGCACCTGTCATTTAGAAAAGCAAGACTTAGTGCTGTAAGAAATGCAGCTACTATAGCAATTGGCCTCCAAAGAAATCCCAATACTACAAATCAAAGTGTGAATGTTCAGACCAGAAGTCATACATCAACTGGGAAAATCAAAAAACAATATTAACCATGTTTAACTTACTGAGAACAGAAACAATCAACATGAAGTAGTTGGTCCGGTAACTGCAAATGCAAGCAAAACCATACATACTATTTATTAGACAATTGGTAAAATTATAAATTCAACTTATATATTTAGACTCTATTGAAAATACAGTAATAAAACTATCCTGAAACGGTGGGTGGGGAATGCAAAGGAAGAAAGATACAGCCTAGTTTGGCTCTGGCTAGTTATTCAACTCAAAAACAGCATTTTAATCATAATAAGATATTTCGTTCCTACATCTATAAATACTAACCATACCTCACCCCAGCTAACCTAGGTGGCAAAATGAGAAGTGCCCGATATTAAAATAGGATACCCAAAAAATCAGACCATGCAGAAAACGATGCAAGCAGATATCAAGTGATCAACTCCCTGGGAAAACAATAAATCTATTTTCTAGCTCTACTAAGCTTATGTATCCCTAAATCCATTGAAAGGTAACAATCAAACTGGAATTACGAGTTTTCATTTCTTCCATGGATTCCCATCAAATTTCAAAATACTTCCTTTAAAATAGTAAAGAAAAATGAGCAAGTCAGTCAAATCAACAACGTCAAAAGAAATGTTGCACGGTCACGCCAAATTGAGGATTCCGATAATACTTTGGAAAGAGCAAAACTGCCAGTATTTCAGTAACTGGAAAGATTAATCGATTGAGAATTCAAGGATTAACCGATACTACTGTGAAGCACGGAGTTATGAAAATGGGAACATTACTAGTAGAGATTGCATTTGAGGCGGCTGTTCCATCTAGAGTAGGATTTAGGTACGGTGAATCTGGAGAAGAATTCAGAGAGAGGGCGAGGTGGCGACGACCAATCCACTTCACGAAGTGCGTCGATCAAATCTTCAGCTGTTACGTTTCCCCAATCCATGTCTGCAAAACCCTAGCCTAGCAAGAAAATCGGTTTGGAGGACGAAGGAAGATGGTACGGTGACTAAAATTTGAAGTAAAGAACAAGTTGGCGGAGAATTCCGTTAGCACCCAAGAATCGATTATAATCAACTTGATTCCAATCTGTGTAGTATTCGATGATATGGTCATGGGAAAGGAAAGGATGCCGCGTCATTTATGCCTTCGTTCTTTTTTAACTTTTTTTGCCGCGTCATTTTTTTTGGCCTTCTTCGTTCTTATTTATGCCTTCGTTCTTAAGCAATTATTGAGATGTGACATTAGTAATTTATAATTTACTTCCTGCAGTTTTATTTATAAAATTTTGTTTGTAAATTATAAATAAAATCTTATAATTTAGACGGAAAGTAGCATAATTTTGCAAAATATATGCGTTATTAATGCATATTTTCTCATTAATTTTTTTCCGGTACCTATAAGGAGTAAACATGCATAAGATATAGCTTAGAAATATTTTCTTAAGTGAAGGTCAACAAAAAATAAAACAATTTAAGGGTAAAATTGTCAGGATATATATTTTTACAGAAAAACCTGAGTCTTTCTTTCATAATCGTCAATCATATCACTATATAATTTTTGTCTTGTTTTAAGTTCTAAGTTATCCTTTGGAAAAATTATGCTCAAGGACCGATTTTTCAAGCTAATCATTAAAAAGGATACTGAAGTTGCTATTAAGTAATTCTATGGAATGGATATGAGATTGGGAACAAGTAGTGATGCATCCTTACAAGAACAGCAAGGTCAAGATCAATCTTTCGTTTAAATTATCCTTTCCCTTTGTTTATATAAAGTCTTCATCATGAAAAAAATAAGAAAAAAAGAGTGCTAAGAAGAAAATAAACTCACAAGATAGCCCAACACCGATTTGATTAAATAAAGGCTGGATCTAACAAGTTACCATTTATAAGTTTTTTTGAGCTTAAAATATTATTTAAAAAAGTCATCAACATATCAATATATTCATCATATATTTACTATAAGAGTGAAATAGGTGGTGAGAAAAGATATACTTCTCCGATCCCTAATATAAGACATATTTAACTAATTTAATTATATTAAAGAAGTGAGGTAAGTTAGTTAATTATAAGAAATGTGATATGTTTTACCCAAAACACCATAATCATCTTTCTTAATATCCTCTTTCCTTTTTCTACTTAATTATGGTTGAGGAAGATCCTTAGGGGTAATTTATGAAAAATTGACAAAAATGATAAATATGTCTTATATTTAGGATTAAAATTAATTCAACAATTGTGTAGCCTTTTAAGGCGTTATTTTCCTCAAGCTTCGGCTTGCCTTTACATGTTAAAAAAAAAATTAATTCAACAATTAGGTCCTATATTAAAGACCGGAGAAGTGTTTTTTTTAAGAGTTGCTCATAAAAACTATATTCTCTGACAGAAAGCATTAATATTTTGTCCTTAAAACCTTGGACTTAATAAGAAACTTGGAGAACAAACATTCAGCAAGATCATCCATTTTAAACAAATTTTAATTCTTTTTCCTAAATTTAGAATGTGAATTCAAGTATGAGTTCATTGATTCAACTATTGTGAAAACTATCTCTTAACCTCCGTGATTAAAATAGAAAGTCCTGGCTGTCTGGAACAGAGTACATATAACAACATTAGAAACCTGAGGGGACAAACGACAGCAATCAGGAAGGGGAGGAAGGCTGGGCACATAGATTTGGAAGGAAGAAGAAGAAGAGATATAATTAATGGCAGAAAGCCATGATTCTTCAGCCCACCTTCCTCCTCCTTCCTCCTCCACCCAACTTGGAGGATGGAGAGCCGTCAAATACATTCTTGGTAAGGTTCAAACCCAGATTTTCATTGATCTTCACGTTGTTTTATCATTCTAGTTTGTCATTAATATGATCCTGTCATGAATTGAATTGATGATGTTACAACATTGGAATTGAAGGGAACGAGGTTTCTGTTATTATATCGTTAATTGATATGAGTCAGTTACGTGTTGATTTTGAAATGAATTAGGGAACGAGACATTTGAGAAGTTAGCTGCGATGAGTTTGATAGCCAATCTGGTGGTGTATCTGCATACCCAATACAACTTAGACAACACATATTCTGCAGAGGTTTTCAGTATTTGGTCTGGTTTTAGCAATTTTCTCCCACTTCTTGGTGCTTACCTTGCTGATGCTCATCTGGGAAAGTACCATATGCTCTTCTTTGGCCTTATTGTGTCTTTTCTGGTAAGTCTTTTTTTAAAAAAAAAAAAATTCTAAATATATTATTCTCAATTGAGCTTCTATTTTTAGTAATTGGTCAAACACTACAGCTCTTTTTCAGCAATAATTAGAGGCATGAATCCTCTCCATTCGTCTCCTAATATCAACCTCAATTTAGAAAATAATAATAAGTAAAGAATCACAAAAAAATCTGCTCATACATAGCATGAAATTAAAATCTTCTGAAGCTAGAAAGCTTTTAATTTTTTTTTTAATAAAAAATGTACAAATTTTTATTCATATTTCATATATCGCTTCGACAAACTGAAACGTTTCAAACTTATAATGAAGACATGGCAATGAAAATAACAGGGCATGGCCTTAGTGTCACTGGGTGCAGGCATACCACCCTTAAGACCTCCGGCCTGCACTAACCCATCTGACTGCATTCAGCCCACGGGCCTGCAACTCTCAGTCCTTTATATTGGGCTTGGGCTTCTGGCTTTGGGCTCTGGTGGGCTTAGGCCCTGCAATATTGCCTTCGGAGCAGACCAATTTGATGTGTCCACAGAGAAAGGAAGGGCTCAACTAGAGAGCTTCTGCAACTGGTGGTACTTGTTGTTCACCGTTGCCCTCCTCGTAGCTCTCACTCTTGTCGTTTACATTCAAACCAACATAAGCTGGCTCTTAGGCTTCGCCATTCCCACCGCCTGCTTCGCGCTCTCCACAGTACTTTTCCTTTTAGGTCGCAAAACTTACATTCGCCTGAAGCCCAGAGGCAGCGTCATTGTTGACCTAGTGAAGGTGATCGATGTTTGTTTCTTATAAGTTTCCATATAGTGAGGAACCTTTAGAAGTGGGATTATATATATTTACAGTAGTGATGATTTTCTTTCAGGTGATCGTAGCAGCAAGCAGAAAACGGCATGTGAATATAGGGACAGATTCTGAACTCTCCTATTATGATCCACCGCCGTCGGACCCAAAGATGACCGTCATTCGCACAGATAGGTTCCCGTGTTTGGATAAAGCTTCTGTGATTATGAATGCGAATGAACTGAACGACGAAGGAAAACCCAGGGATGGTTGGAGGTTGTGTAGCGTGCAGCAAGTGGAAGAACTCAAGGCCATACTAAGGACCACACCTGTTTGGGTCGCGGGAATCTTCTGCTTCCTCTCTATGACACAAACAGGGTCCTTTGGAATCCTTCAAGCCATCCAAATGCACAAATCAGTGGGAAACCATCATTTTAACATACCACCTGCTTGGTTAGGCTTAGTACCCATGATTTCGCTTTCTATTTGGATTTACATTTACGAGAAAATCTTCATCCCTTGGGCTCAAAAGGCCTTAGCAGGAGGCAGAAGGTTGTCGATAGAACACAGGATATTGATCGGAATTGTTTTCTCCGTCGTATGCATGGTCGTTTCAGGGACGGTAGAGGTTCAACGACGTGAGTCGGCTTTGAAACAGGGGTCGTTTGAATCACCGAGCAGCATGTGGATGCTGGTCCCGCAGTTTGCACTATCTGGGTTAACCGAAGCCTTCGCGGCCATAGCCATGATGGAGCTATTGACGACGTATTGGCCGGAGAACATGAAGGCAATAGGTGGTGCAGTGTTCTTTCTGAGCCTGTCCATAGCGAATTATTTGACGACGATTCTTATTGAAGCGATAAAAGCGACGACGTCGTTGAACGGAAGGACGCCATGGTTGGGTGGGAATGACCTGAACAAGAATAGGCTTGAGTATTATTACTACACCATTGCTGTGATTGGGGTGTTGAACCTGTTTTATTTTAGTTTCTTTGCTCGTCATTTTCTGTACAGTAAAGTGCTTCCAGTTAGGCCCAGTGTTGCTGAACAGCTAGACAGTGAAGAAAAAGGAACAAGATAATCATCCGTACGTACGTCGTTGCAGCTAAATAGGTCAGCAGGTCTACAACAATATGAAACATGTCGGTTCACTATCTTCATCCTTCACGTCTTGTTAGGGGCCAAAAAAGAAATCTTCTTGTTTTGTTTCCTTAATGTTGTCATCTGTCCTTGACGATCAGATCCTCCCATAATGAAAAGGGGAAAAAATAAAAAAGGTTTCTGCTGTCATGTTGGGATTAGTATATTAAATTACATTTTGCACTGAGACTTTTGAGTCGGTTATAGATTCTTGTCACATTTAACTAGAGTTGCTAACAAACACTAACTGCTGTATAAATCATCATTAAATATGCTGGTACACTTAATTTTCAACTCACACGGCTAAAATTGGAGGCAGATAATGTTATGTATGTGTAAGAAAGTATATATGGAGGGAAATTAATAAAGATAGTGTGAAAATAGTAATACTTGAGTCACGCAACAGTCAAAACTCACACCAGTCTCGTCTGATGCATCTGACCGACTGACCCTGCCTTCGTCTCAACCCAAAGGAGCAAAATTCCAACGGCTATATTGCTTCCCGCCCATCTTTATCTTCCACTATTATATATATACATGTATATATATATACACACATGCACGGACCGTACTTGCATCATCCCCAATCCTCGGTCCCCACCCTCTTCGATCTTCTTTTCCATTCCTATCCACTCTCATTCCTTTCACCAACTTCGTTACTTCAATGGCCATCGACGTCCTTCGTCGAATCCTCCTCTGCTTCAACTCCGCCGACGCCCCAGCCGCTAACCCCGCCTCCTCCGCCACACCCAAGAAACGCCTCAGCACCTCTCTCCGGGACGACATTGCAGACGACAAAATGGGCACCAGAGGAACTCATAATCAAGATCAAGATTCCAGTTCCGACTCCACCGGCACCCCCGCCACCGTCGCTTCTGCCGCACCTCCCCGTCCTTCGAAATCGATGGTCATCGGGACCATCTTCGGCAACCGCCGTGGCCACGTCTGGTTCTGCGTCCAGCACGATCGATTGTCTAGTAAGCCTATTCTGCTTCTTGAGCTTTCCATCTTCACAAACCAGCTGGTCCAAGAAATGCGGTTCGGGCTGGTCCGAATAGCTCTGGAGTGTGACAGATCCGGACTCGAATCCTGCCCGCTCCGATCAGTACCGGTTTGGACCATGTTTTGCAACGGCCGGAAACTCGGGTTCGCGGCAAAGAGGAAAACCAGCGAAAGGGTCAGGCTGATTTTGAAGACGATGCAGTGCGTGTCGGTCGGAGCCGGCGTCATACCGTCCGGTTTCAAGACGGATTCGGGATCGGAGGAGCTCATGTACATGAGAGCTAATTACGAGCACGTTGTGGGAAGTGCAGATTCCGAGTCATTTCATCTCATTAACCCGGACGAGTCACCTGGTCAAGAACTCAGCGTCTTCTTGTTGCGATCTTGAAGCTATGTTCCTCGTCGAGTTGGGGTAATTTCGGAAAAAGATCATATTTATTTTGAAATTGGAATTTCTTGTACAGATTACAAAGCCCTTTTGTTTTGTTGTTAAGTAGAAATTTCAATGTATCAAGGAGGGTCGAAAACTAGTTGTTTTCCTTTCTGGTTACGTTGACACGAATGGAGCTTCGAGCTCGAATTCTTTAGCTTCGATGGATTGAAACTGAAAAATCTCGATCAAGATTTTCACTTTCTTGGAAAAGGACAAACTCTGTATGCTTACCAGATCCAAGTTTCATAGAGTTCTTCGCCATTTTTAATATTTTCCTTCTGGAACTGTTCATTATGGCCATGTGAGTTCTGCAGGTCAGATAAGATTTTCTGTGTAATTTCATAATATTGTATCCTCACACCTCTGTCTACACTAAAACAAACAGATCATTGAACACAACACGCTTACATGGAATCTTTGTCATTTCATTTGGGTCTCTCTCTCTCTCTCATATTCACATATATGAATTGAATAAGATCTCCCAGTAACCACAGTTCGAGTATTAAATTGTGGGTGTCCATCTCTGTGGAGACATGTTGAATATGAATCTTTGTGGCCTATCCTAAGCTATATAAGCTTTGTTTCGTAGGTATAGTGAGTAGTCCAAATCTGTGTCAGATAATTAATTCAATATTGAATGTGAAACAACCAGCTGGAATTCACAAATGAATTGAGTGCTCAATCGGGAGAAGCAGCATTATTTTCTTTAATTAATTTTGGGTGTACGAATTATCTAAAATAACTAATAATTAAAGGTAATCGCAAGAATATGGGGCCTGCTTTATTCGAATCTTACACATGTTCTAAGGGCCCTCGTATTACGTAGGCTAACCCTCATGCAATTTGGAATCAGTCATTTTCAGGAATATAAAACCAAATAAAGAGCCACATAAATTCTACTTTTTGCGCAATCTTTTGGGAGAACTCCTATAGCATTAAGCTGTGCTGCATCAGCAAATTAAGCAGCCAGAGAAAAGAAGGATTCTCTGAGCCTGTCGTTGACAAATTGTTTAAGATTTATATAGGCACTGTCTGTGGATTCTATCACCTCATTGTATTATAGTTATATACTATCTGGTCCTAATTATAAGATCAGTTCACTAATTTGAAGAGATTAAGAAAGTAAGTTGAGTTAGTTATTTGTCCTAAATAGATGTTGTTTTTCCTAAATATCCTTACTAATCAAATGTATTAACTAAACTTAATTATTAGATTATTATCTGAAAATTGATAAATATCAAAAATAAAACATAATAAAAATTAGATGATATATTGTAAATTACTAAGAATTAGAAATAAATAAATACATTTTATTGGATATTATAGGACCAAATAGTCAAACAGTTTATTCCGGAGGTAGTATGTTATTGGTGATGCTGGCTTGTTTGATAGTGCAGTGTGTGAATGATATATAACAGGCATTACTTAATTACATGTAAAGGTTGAGAAAGGATCATTTTGGCAGATGGAAATTCACAAGAATCCCTGGCTCTGTGTTTGCTTGCGTAGCGAAGAATCTTTTGGGATCCCTAGTAATAGATAATGCATTATCAGCAACAAGTTTCTGAAATTCGCACGCGCACACACATGCCCTGTGAGTGTAAGCTAGTCCATATCAACGTGTTTATGCAATAAAAATGACTGTTAAATTGTTTCCGTATGAGTCCTTTAACTTGACTCAATTAACTATCTCTTTCAAACTCAGCCTGAACATAATTTGGCTGCATGGCATTCGGCTTCGGCCAATTCAATGGAATGATGAGACTTTGAATACATATCACAAGTTATATAATCTTTTGAGTACATGGGAACACAAGATAATGCTCTGATCCTATTTATAAAACAAAAAGAGAATTTTTTTTTTTTTATAAGATATAGAGAGAAATTTTTTATATAAATGTATAATTTTACCATTTATTTATTATTATATTGATTTTATTCTCATGTGAAATAATGTATTTTAAGTACGAATAAAGTTGAAAAGTTATTAAATTTTAATACAGAGTTAACTAAGTTTAAAATTTTTCTTGATTTACATGAAATATATTGAAAATAACTTATAAATAAGATCAAAAGAATATTAAGTTACCAATTGTCTTGTAGATTAGTAGTAAAAAAATTTGTAAGTAGGGAGTTACGAATTCAAGCACATTTATAATCTCAGAGCATTAATACCTGCTCCTAAATTAAAGAAGATAAGGCAAGCTATCCAAGGCTAGGTTAGAACATAAAGTAAGCTGTACGTCCATGGCTAGGTTCAATCCCTAGATCATATCATCATTAATTATAAAAAATAAAAGATGCATCTCATGTCTTGCCAAATTCTAGGATCACTCGAAGATTGGAATTATGAAAAGTCTCCATAATAATCAAAAACTTAAGTTATATCTTGGTAATATTAACTTATCATTTTCAAAAACTACACTGGTTCTTGATTAATTCAAACCAAGTCAGATTAAAGCTCTTCCAATAAATAATTTGTCCATATATAAATTCAAGACTCTTTTGAAAAAGAACAATCATTTGAACAACGGCTCAAGTAATTAAAGTATCAAGAGTATCAAATACTGTATGTCATAAAGAAATAATCATATAATTCTTTCACTTAAAAAATAATCATATAAATCAACAACACCTATAAAAAAATTAAAAGTAATATGTATTTATTATTGGATTGGACTAGGCTGGCACCATATCGAATGTCCAGTTCCATATAATCCATTTTGAATTTTAATTTTATTTCGGCCTGACCCAAATGGACGAAGCAAACCAAGTTCATCAAGCCATGATGTGTTAACATTTTAATTATTTGGAAAAAAAATACACATATTTAGTATCCAACAGTATCTTAAATAAGATTGTCTCTAATAAGAAAATACTTATGCATAGCCAAAACAATTAACTATATATCGTTATGTTATTTAATTAAAATATTGTGATGTGGCCCGTTAATGAGGTTAAGCCCGGTCAAGTTAGGATTTATGACAAGAGTAATTATTTATTAGTTAATTTTATCATAATGGAAATGAATATGCAACATATTAAAGGTTAGCGAGTGTTAGTTGGGGGTGTTTGGGCAGTTATAAACATGTCTTTCAAAAGTACTTTTTCATAAATCGAAACAAACTCCTCCACATATTTACTTTGTATACCGTAAGATCACATTTAAAACCCTAGTTTCATTTTCATCCAAATACCCCCCTTAAACCTAATTCATTCTACTCTTCTTTTCTAGGATTTCATGGCTTACACTAGTTGTTATATATGTACCATGCGGTCAATCAAAAGAGTCCCTAAGAGCTTTTTTTCCCCTCTTAACTCTTCTTCCTTATTCAGTTATTTGAGTCGAAATGTAAGTTGCTCCGAATCATCTAAGCTACAGCGAGAAGTATTTATAATTTTATTCTTGCCCTGCAACTTTGATACGTTGTGAGAATTCGTATAGATGTGTAATATTTGAATTATATCGGCTGAATTAGTGTGTGCGTGTGTGTGTTTTAATTGTCTTACATGATGCACACCCCTATTCGGCTATAAAATCTCTCTGTAAATATATTTTTGTTGAAACTGGTTGCACTGAAACATCTTAATATAAGGACAGATAGCTTCGTTTCCCAAAGGTAGCTAGGAACAAGAAAACCAAACAAGCATGCATAAAAGATTCCATCTGCCTAGTAACTTTGACCTCTCCAGGTTTTTGCTTTTGAAAGCAGCGTGTGGTTCTTCTATATTTGCATTTTAAGTGCTATTGAATTTGAATGTCTTAGATCACCGATTATATTCGCCGCTAAGTTGTGGTGGACGAGTAGGGCAAAGCCAAAGCATGTCACAGACGAGAATATGGAACACAATATGATGTAATCATCGGTACAAGACAAAGCATATCATTTTTAAGTATACTTTAGAGTTTTGTGTTGTATTTACTATGAGTATATATACTGGTCTCATATCAGACGGAATATGTCCTCAGGTTTTATATATATAGAGTCGGTGTTCAACAGGAGCTGGTTAACCAATCGACTGTATTGTGATTATTCCGAAGCTCGAAAGGTTTTCAAAAGAAAGCACAAAGGATTCTCAATACCATTAGTAGCTCCAAAATATGGGACGCTGGATTAAAAAAATGAGAGACCTTGGAACAATATGCAGATTCCTTTCTTTTCCTTCCTTGCTGAACTTACTTCTAGGAACCATTTTCATAGTATCTAAGAATTTCGTATTATATATTTTCCTTGGACACCAACCAATGAATAGGGGGTGAATATGGATGGGACAAGGAAAGAAAATGGATTTTATTCAATTCTTTAAATGAGTGGAAACAACAAATCTCTCTGTAAAGGCTTGCTTTGTTCATGATGATATCAATTAATTTTAATGGATGCGATTCTGCTTTAATATAATGGAACAAGAAGGAGGTTTTCTTCTTTTACTTTAAACATCGTAAACAAGAATACATCTCTGCATTTTCACCTCTCTAGAAGAGAGGCTACAGCTACTTCTATAGTACCTCATGTCCTTAATAAAAAATTTTGTTTGACTTTTATTTTAATTCTAAATATAAGACCATAATTTATTTTATCTCTCATATTTATCTTTTTTTTTTGGCATGCTATAGTCCTTCTAATAATATTAGTTTTAGCCAATAAACCTAATTAGCGAGGATATTTTAAAAAAGACAATACTTATTTATTACAAATAATTAACTTATTTTTTATTTCTACTACTTAAATTAGTTAACTAGCTCTTATATTTAGGACTAAAAGTAGTATATAGTAAACAGAAACATCGTCATTTTGCTGTCCTAATAGTCGCAGGATTACACAGTTCACTGATTGAAATGATATGACGCCATTTTCACCAAGTTTATCATATAGGAAAAAGAGATGGGGAAGTTACATATGACTTCTTAAGCAAAAGCTTGATGAGGCACGTAGATCATTTGTATACATGGAATTCCGTGGTGAAAAAGCCTACGGATACTGAACCATGTGAACGAAGCCTGTTCATGATGATATCAATTAATTTTAATGGATGCGATTCTGCCTTAATATAATGGAACAAGAAGGAGGTTTTCTTCTTTTACTTTAAACATCGTAAACAAGAATACATCTATGCATTTTCACCTCTCTAGAAGAGAGGCTACAGCCACTTATATGCTACCTCCTGTCATTAATATAAATTTTGTTTGACTTTTATTTTGGTCCTAAATATAAGACCCGAATCTATTTTATCTCTCATATTTATCTTTTTTTTTTGGTCAAGATAGTCCTTCTAATAATAGTAGTTCTAGCCAATAAATTTGATTAGCAAAAATATTTTTGAAAAGACAACACTTATATATAGTAAACAGAAACATCTTCATTTTGCTGTCCTAATAGTCGCAGGATTACACAGTTCACTGATTGAAATGATATGACGCCATTTTCACCAAGTTTATCATATAGGTAAAGAGATGGGGAAGTTACATATGACTTCTCAAGCAAAGATTGATGAGGCACGTAGACCATTTGTATACATGGAATTCCGTGGTGAAAAAGCCTACGGATACTGAACCATGTGAACGAAGCCTGTGATTCTTCTGGATTGATCTTTAGTGATGAGCAAGATAGCAGTGAAAGTTGTTGGGATCAAATATGAGGGATGAAACACTGAGAAACAACCTCACATAAGATATAGAATTAAATTAGAGAATAAATATATGGATGAAAGGGTTAGAGATTTAATACTTCAGCGATCAATAAATGTCAAGTATTTGAGGCTCTCTTGAGTCCCCCAAAAGTGAGGAAGCTAGGCCATGAGAGTGGTCCTAGAGAGCTGGAAATAGTGATTGGGTGAATCAAAATAATCCAGCGTCAGCTATCCTGTAAGCAGTTAAAGAGCAGAAAACTGCAGGGAAGGAAGCGGCATCTGAAGCTGATACGAATATTATGTACCTGCGTAGCACATGAAATGGCTTGTAGGTGCAGAAACTGGGAATTCTCTTTTTTTTTCTTCACTAGGATTGTCTCACACACACACACACACGCACGCACGCACGCACACGCACACAGAACAAACGTACGTCAATATCAGATTATGTATGCAAAGGAAGGTTTGTATTTTATGTCATACAGTAACTAACAGAAACAAAGGAAGAAAGAAAGGCAGACTTAAGCTTGACATGATGAAACTAATGAATAAAGAGAAAGATGATCGAAGTGATATATGTATGAATAGATTAGCATTAGTCATAAGGAAAGAGGTAATCTGCAGCCGGAGGTCTAGAAAGAAACATTGGAAGAATGGTTCTAAACCTCAGGATGCAGATTACCCCATCCTCACCCAAATGAAGGATTGCCCTGATGTGAGCAGAATGTTAGTGGGAGCTTAGGAATTTATAATCAGCCATCAAGCATATTATAAATATTCTTTTATGGGTTTTAGGATGGAAAGCTTCTTTCCTTTTCTTTTTCTTAAATTTACGGGAAAATAACAACTAAAACCCCATAATTATTAACAATTTATTTATCAGAAGAAAAGCAGCAGACCAATGTCACCAAAGAACCAATAAATTCCAAAATATAAAGAAAAAGAACTAAATGTACTTAATCACCTTATAATCTAGTGGCATAAAAGTTTTTCTATAAGTGGGAGGTTGCAAATTTGATCACACTCCTAATCCCACCGCAGTTAAGAGAAATAAGAGCCTCATAATATTATTAATCCTTGAACAAAAAGAGTACAAATAGGTCTTTGTATATGCAAACCACAAGCTAATAAATTAACCCTAGTATCTTATCTAATTCGAAGGACTAAAAGTTAAGCGATTTTTGAGTCCAAAAAAAAAAAAGTTAAGCGATTTGGAAAGTAACTAGATGCATGGATGTTGTATGTTGCATGGAATTCAAGGTGAGTTACACTAAAAAAAAGGGGGGGGGGGGGACATGCGCCATATTAGAATTTGAAGGATTAAAAGTTAAGAGAAATAAAAATCTTAAATATTATTAATCACTGAATGAGAAGAGTACAAATAAGCTTTTATATGGGTAAATCACAAGGTAATAAATTAAATCTAAAACCTTATCTAATACAATATAATCCTAATATCTTAGATTTATTTTTCTAGGATATAATAATATAATATTTAAACATAATCCTGAATAATATCGTAGTATAATTTTAGATAACTGAATGATTAATAAAACATAATAAATGACTAATAAAAAATAATACTAATTAATTAATTGTAGCATATTTTCACAACTATAATATATAAATAAGGTTCCTTAAATAACATCCACCTTTATTAGCAATTATCTGTGAATTCTCGTGAATTTAACATTTGTCTTCATAATTTACAACTCGTTGCAAGTAATAGGCGAATGATTTTTGAGTCCCCTATAAGAAGATTATTAGCATTTTGATCTTTACTAAAAAATAGAAACGAAAGTAATAAGGGTTAAAGAGTATTACCTTCGTTTCAATATACATCAATGTATCTGTTATTTTTAAGTTTGGGTTGTTTTCCTCAAAATAGTTGTCACTTTATAACATATTTGTATTAATTATTTTTGTATAATTTTTCTCTTTTCAATTCAAGCCTTTCGAATGCTCTCTTTTTCCTTTAATTAAAACTATTTTAGACAAGTAACATTAAATTTCACTATGTGCTCCATAATCTAAACTATTTAATAGCTTTCTTAAATTGTACGTATAATATTAATGATGAATGAATATTTGAAACGGCGTTGTAATTTGCAACTACCTTTCAAATTTTGAGACGGAATATTAAACTTAGAAATTAAGGGTATTTAGTTATTTTACTTCTAAATTTTGATTACTCAAGGATGTTTGATT